>NC_065529.1:45985268-45986186 GCF_006386435.1 Epinephelus moara | reverse complement strand
TACTAAATCTACGTTTAGCTTTAGCCAGCAGTTTTAAATTTGATTCAGTGTCGCCCGCTCTGGCCCCAGGGATACATTTGACTATGGCCGCTGGTGTTGCTAACTTCACGTTCCTCAGAATAGAGCCGCCAATAACCAGAGTTTTCTCCTCAGCGGGTGTGTCGCTGAGTGGNGTGTCGCCCGCTCTGGCCCCAGGGATACATTTGACTATGGCCGCTGGTGTTGCTAACTTCATGTTCCTCAGAATAGAGCCGCCAATAACCAGAGTTTTCTCCTCAGCGGGTGTGTCGCTGAGTGGGGAAAAGTGGTTAGAAACATTAACAGGCTGGTGGTGAACCGTGGGCTTCGGCTTGGGACTACGCTTCTCCCGGACAGTTATCCAGCCTCCCGGCTGCACGGGGGTTACCAGGGGACTGCTAGCAGAGGCTATGCTATGTGGCTCCGCACCGGCTACAGGGGGCTGGCTAACTACCGCAGCTACTGAGTGATTTTCCAAGGTGCGGAGCCACGCTTCTAATTCACTGAGCCTCGCCTCCAACGCAGCAAATAAGCTACACTTGTTACAATTACCACCGTCGCTAAAGGAGGCAGAGGCATAACTGAACATTTGGCACACTGAGCAAGAAAGAGCAGAGGGAGAAGCCATCGCTAAGCTAATGTAGCTAATAAGGCTAGTAATGTGCAAACAACAGCTAAGAGATTAGCAAGAAAGTCGTAAAAAGGAGGAGAGCTATAAGTGCTTAAACAGAACTAGTGTGGGTTAAGACTTGAATTAGGCTAGATGTTAAGCAACTGAAGTGAGAAAAGCAGTGTTATGACCCTGGGTCATTTATTTGTGATTCTGCTGTTCTGTTGTTCTGTTGTTCCTCCCTGCCTGAGGGTGGTGCTGCCACCCTTAGTGTGTTTCTCTCTCTCCAG
>NC_065529.1:45963154-45983995 GCF_006386435.1 Epinephelus moara | reverse complement strand
TAGATTGTTTTGTTTGTTGTTTTGGGCCACGCCCACCCTGAAGCTTATTGCTACCTTTCTTGTTGAGTGTTAAATAAATTATCTTTTGTTGGACTGCAGCTGTGTGGCATTGGTCGTCCTTGGGAGTGGAGAAAGAGGGGAGCATTCTTTCATGCTATCTACCGGTTCCCCTAGGCTGGTCGTAACAGCAGAAAGCAGGCTAGTAGAATTCACTAGAGCAGCACAGAGACGCTGTCACAGAAAACACCGGAAATTACACAACGCGCTTACCGCAATACGTCAGCACGTCAGCAGTGTGTGAGTCAGGAGTCAGGATGATTGGCCAGACTATGCAAAGGGTCAGTTGTGAGTCAGAATAGTCAGAGAAGCATGCTGGCTTACGTACTGCAAATCAGACCAGATGTAGTAGAACATCCTGGTATTTTTGACATACTTTATATGTATTGGGACATACTAAATGTTTTCCTGGCGTACTATATAGTATGGTAGTATGGGTACTGGAACACACAGTAGGTTTACCCTGTCTACACGTCAACACTGAAAACAGACTTAAATCTTCACCCTGGATGGAGTTTTACAAAAGATTTATTTTCAACAACCTAAAATGCAGCTTGTGTGTGATGTACCACATGGAAAAAACCATTTTCAAACCTTCCAGAGTGGACAAGGCGTTAAACTGACTTATCAGTGTCTTTATTTATTGTTGTGTTGTCTTTTCAATGATGATTGAATTGATTCACTGATCTCTGCTTTCGAATGAAAGAAAACTGAACTAAATTAACTGACAATAAGAAAAGAGGAAGAGAACGGTAGCTGGCAAACACATGACGCAACACAGTTGTGTCGTGTGTCTGTGAGGGGAATGACATTTAATTTTCTGGGTGGTGTTTGGTTTTATGTAATTTGTAGGAGAAAATGTTGGACTGCACAGTACTACAGGATCATGTTCAGTAGTTTCAGTAACTGTGGTCAAAAGGAAAGAATCACTCATGAACTGCACAGCACTGGTCGAGAATCCACAACACTCTGGTCTAACTGTCTTCAACATGAAATGTTTCACGTTCCTGCTGTTTCTGTATCTTTTCTCTCGGTCTGTGGTCGGTGAGTAATTCTACTGTTGTCCATTATTTGATGTTTTAGGGCCACACAGCATGTTGGGGTTAAGATATTTCAGCATACATATAAAACATTTCAGTGATCTGAATGAGGAACTTGAACTTCATAGTAGCTCTTTGTTCTGCTGGTGCGGTGCCCGTGGTCACAGACACACTAACAAAATTTGTCTTGGGTTGTCATTATTCTGACTGTTTTAAAGCCCATTTGCATTTTTTTAAGTCTGTTTTTAAATAATATTAGGTGCCCATAAAAACTTGGTGACAGGTTTTGCCTCGTGTAATCATTCCTTCTGTCTGTACAAAATATCATGGCAGTCCATTACAATAGTTACTGAGATGTTTTAGTCTGAATCAAAGTGGTGGGCCGACAGGAAGAACAATATCTTGTAATTGATAAGCAAAGTTTGTTCATGCCATCATTAATACTGATGGACCTACTGTATCTGCACATTAAAAACTATCATTTAGTATTAAGAAAAGAGTAAGTCTTGTGCCTTCTCCTTTCAGATTGTGCTGCTGATGGAAAGGGATACTTCATATTTACTGACAACAGGTGTGCCTGGTACACCAGAGAGCCGGAGCAGGTGGAGTATCTGATTGACTGGCATTTAAATAAAGAGTTTACGATGCAGTACAACAGCACAGTCGGGAACTGGACAGGCTTTACTCCAGCTGGATTAATCTTTGCATTGATGTATAATGAAAACATATATGATGTTAAGCAGAGGATATTGGAGAGGCAGGTGATATGTGTCGACAATACTGATTCGTTATTGAATGCAGTGGAGGAGAACATGGGTGAGTGATATGTGTGTCTCTTTAAATCATACACAAACAGAACTGCAAATATATAATTTTGTGGTTTAAGAGTAGCTGTGCTATTTCTTGATAAAATGCCAGGCTTGGCAAGCATGGTGGTACCAAACCTGGCAACCTCACTGTCACGACACCAAGATATAAAGTGCAGATCCATCCACCTTGTTGGCTCAAAGATGGCGGCCATCTTTCAGTAAAAACTCTTCACCTTCTGATTTCAGCTGAACCCAACATCACTCTTACAGAGACCACCACCTCCAGTCACGACACCATGCTGGTGTGCAGCGCTTACGATTTCTATCCCAAACATATCAGGGTGACATGGCACAGCAACGGACAGGAAGTGACTTCAGGCGTGACCTCAACCGAGGTGATGACAAATGGAGACTGGACCTACCATGTCCACTCTTTCCTGGAGTTCACACCTGGCCGACAGGACAGGGTCAGCTGTGTGGTGGAGCACATCAGCCTCAGGGAGCCCAAGATTTATGACTGGGGTGAGGATGGAGCTAAGATTTTATTTTTGATTGGATCAGATGAGCAAACTCAAAGGAACTCCTCAACCTGGACCCTATTCATCCAAGCTGAAAAATACCAGAGTTCCCCTTTAACTTGTTCTGGAACAATACAGCTTCCTTTTTATGATCAGTACAGCATTGTTTTGTCATTAACAGGCATTGTGTATTCTGCACATATATAACAGATTTTTCTCTCGTCATTTTGTTGCAGACTCTTCCTTTAATCAGTCCGAGAGGAGCTTCGTGATTGGTGGAGTTTGTGCTCTGCTGTTGGGAGCAGTGATTCTGTCCTCAGGACTGATCCACTATAGGAGGAGACGCTCTGTAATCTGATAGAACACCTGTTATATCAGCCAGTCCTTCTGGATATTTCCAACCTGGACCTAATTTTACTCTCATTGGAAAAATAATAAACCCATACAACTTTATTTACATCACACATTTTATACAAAAACATGCAACAGAATGTGAGGTGGAAGTGATTCAAGCAATATCACATCAGTGTCTTCTCTTTTCTATGAGTTGATGATCTCTGATCTTTCAAATGAAAGAAAACTTTAAAATAAACACTGACATTAAGAAAAGAAAGAAAGCTGACAAACTAAAACACAGTTGAATCAGGCGTCTGTGAGGGGCTTGAAAAAAAGGAGGAGAGGAGTCAGCTGAGGAATGATACTTTCGTTTTCTGGGCGGTGTTTAGTTTCAGCTTCATGTGAGAAGTCTGACATGTTTTCAGGATCCAAACTTTTTGAACTCGTTCATAAAAGTTGTGACTTACTATGAAATGACCAGAGTTTGTATTCACTGACACTCTGAACTCAACAAAGACTCTCTATGAATGCCTCAACAACACAATAAAAAAAGTTTTAATGAGTGGATGCTGTTGTAAAAACAAATGAAACACATTGATGCATTTATGAAGAATGTTTCAGAATGATGTTGTTGTAGATGTTTATAAAAATGAATTTTATTTTGCACATTAGTGGTTAATAAATGTCATTTTCTTGGAGAAAATGTTGGACTGCACAGTACTACAGGATCATGTTCAGTAGTTTCATTAACTGTGGTCAAAAGGAAAGAATCACTCATGAACTGCACAGCGCTGGTCGAGAATCCACAACACTCTGGTCTAACTGTCTTCAACATGAAATGTTTCACGTTCCTGCTGTTTCTGTATCTTTTCTCTCGGTCTGTGGTCGGTGAGTAATTCTACTGTTGTCCATTATTTGATGTTTTAGGGCCACACAGCATGTTGGGGTTAAAATATTGACATTGGTATCCCTGAAAGTCAAATGGTTTTAGATAGACGATGTGCATCCTGATTGTCTGAGGCAGTTTTTATACGCAGTTAANATTATTTGATGTTTTAGGGCCACACAGCATGTTGGGGTTAAAATATTGACATTGGTATCCCTGAAAGTCAAATGGTTTTAGATAGACGATGTGCATCCTGATTGTCTGAGGCAGTTTTTATACGCAGTTAACACAATGTGATAAACAGAATAATTACTTATGTTCTATAAAACTGACAGGACACAAGACAACTGCTATTCTGGTACAGGGGATATTTTAATAACGTTTATTTATCTCACACAAGACAAACACAAATATATTTTAAAATGTATCTTGGTAACTTTATCTGTGAAGTCTGTTTTGCTGCTAATACTTGTGTTCCTCTAATTATGAATAAAAATATAAATGTATCTGTGGTGCAGTGGTTGTGTTGTGGCTTGTCACCATTTTGGTGCTGTTTATCCCTTCATCCCTGCTGCAACATTACGGTTATAAAGTCACAAAAGTCATTTAGAAACTCTGGTAGAATAGTAGACGCCAGTGTCCTGGCAGATTCGAGACGTCTCATTTCCCCCTTTTCATCTTTGCATGCATTTCAGTGATCTGAATGAGGAAGTTAAAGTTCATAGCCAGTGGGGGGGGCTTGACTATTAATTGGATGTGCTAAGGAGTTGTGGATATAGCCTACCAATATAAGCACACAGAGTCCAAATCAACAAAAAAAACCATGCACATTGTGGAATTAGAGGGACCACCAACAACAACCATTTTTGAACAACACATTTTTATTTTAGTTTTGCTGGGCTCCACAGTCATCCAGGCAACCCTGGATATAGCAGCACCTGAGAGAGAGAGAGAGATTTCACGGGCCATAATACACACAATGAGCAATACAAAAGAACGACAGCTCACTGTCCATAACAGCACCCAGTGACACAGTCCTTGGTCCTGAAACGGCTCTCACTAACGCAACACAGCAACACTATCGACTATGCCCGAGTATAATAAAAATAATCCCTGTACTGCGCCTATGGCAGGCTAATATATTGTTACTCACCACTAGACGTCTTTACAGTAGAAAGTGCGTCTGTTATTGTTATTGCTGGCAAAGGCAGCGATGATTTTATCTGCGTCCAGATCTTTGGTCCTCCTGGTGTTTATGGTCAAGTATGCCAGGTTATTGTTGCACGTATAGCTACTCCTCAGGTATGTCTTCAAAGGCCGGAGGCGAGAGGTGTTGTGCTCGGGCAGGACCTACGGTAAATAATGTATTATTAGGCACCCCATAATACATTATTTACGGTATGTTCGCTAATTGATGCATTAGCCTATTCATAGATAGCCTATTAATAATATGACCACCAGATAATGTCATACAATAGAACAAAAACAAAATCAATTTTATAAGCATGTCTTGGGGGTGCTACGGGCTTCTTTGGGGGTGCTCTGCTGGTGCTTGTGGTCACAAAGACACATTAATAAAAACAATATCAGGTGCCCTTAAAAACTTGGAGGCAGGTTTTGTGGGCCGACAGGAAGAACAACATCTTGCCAATATCTTGTAATCTGATAGGTAAGCAAAGTTTGTTCATGCCATCATTCAGTAAGTCTTGTGCCTTCTCCTTTCAGATTGTGCTGCTGATGGAAAGGGATACTTCATATTCATTGACAACTGGTGTGCCTGGTACACCAGAGAGCCGGAGCAGGTGGAGTTTCTGATCGACTGGTATTTTAATGAACAGTTTACGATGCGGTACAACAGCACAGTCGGGAACTGGACAGGCTTTACTCCAGCTGGATTAATCTTTGCATCGATGTATAATGAAAACATATATGAAGTTAAGCAGAAGATATTGGAGAGGCAGCTGATATGTGTCGACAATACTGATTTGTTATTTACTGGAATGGATTTGAACATGGGTGAGTGATATGTGTGTCTCTTTAAATCATACACAAACAGAACTGCAAAAACATCATCTCGTGGTTTAAGAGTAGCTGTGCTATTTCTTGATAAAATGCCAGGCTTGACAAGCATGGTGGTACCAAACCTGGCGACCTCACTGTTATGACACCAAGATATAAAGTGCAGATCCATCCACCTTTTCAATTTGTACATTAAAATCTGAGTGAAAATGCACTTTTTTTTTTTTTTAGAAATCTTTAAATATCTCAAAAAAGTTCACATGCTCTGTTTGCCACAGAGCTTTTCTGCAGTAATCCAAAAGCCAGAGGAAAAATCCCATTGGCTTTTGGCGAGGGAACCAGGGCAACACTAAATTCCACCATGACCTACAGGAAAGGGTCATCCCAGTTACTCAGTTGTTAAATACTGATGAAACATGTCAGAAATGTTCAAAGTAAACACTCCTCAAACAGTAGACACACATGCTGTTGACTCAAAGATGGCGGCCATCTTTCAGTAAAAACTCTTCACCTTCTGATTTCAGCTGAACCCAACATCACTCTTACAGAGATCACCACCTCCAGTCACGACACCATGCTGGTGTGCAGCGCTTACGATTTCTACCCCAAACATATCAGGGTGACATGGCACCGCAACGGACAGGAAGTGACTTCAGGCGTGACTTTAACCGATGTGATGACTAACGGAGACGGCAGCTACCATGTCCACTCTTTCCTGGAGTTCACACCTGGCCGACAGGACAGGGTCAGCTGTGTGGTGGAGCACATCAGCCTCAGGGAGCCCAAGATTTATGACTGGGGTGAGGATGGAGCTAAGATTTTATTTTTGATTGGATCAGATGAGCAAACTCAAAGGAACTCCTCAACCTGGACCCTATTTCCCCATGTTTTTGTGTCTCAGGGACTCATGGGAACAACAGTTTTTGAAATTGGTCCAGTATTGGGAGAGAGCACTGCAGCTGTGAAACAGGCTGCAGTGTAACCAATTGACCTATGGCTAAGCCACGCCGCCTCCACTCACTCAGACAAAATATCAACATTCAGTGACCGGCGCTATGGCAGGTGTCACAGTACACGGCATTTCGCAGGAGGCAGTTGATGATTTTTGGAGACATAACAATCAGATGTCATTGAGAAGTAACCAAAAGGGCCTAAACTACGCATTGGAGGGATATATTCATCATTTTATTGTTGAGAAGGTCGATGAAAAGCTTAAATTACAAGCCAAAATTTACAGGTCACAGTGTACGCTTGTGAACCGCATCTGGTTGCCGTCACCATCAAAGACAACAAGTTAAAGTGCCACTGAAGTTAAGGTTTTTGGCTCAGAATATGAGAAAAGGATAACGGCCTTTTTACCATCTTTACCAAGAGTGTCTCTCCGTTAGTTTGGTGCTACAGTATTTACACTGAATCATTCAGCATAACGTTTGCCAACCTTTGTTATCTCTGCCATTACAGATAAGTTAATGAAGCTAAGCTCCAGAAGTTAACGTTAGCTTAACTAGAGCCCTTTGGACAACAGCTAACAATGATGTACGATCACCAAAGTACAAAACTAGAACAAAATAGGCTAATGAACTCCCAGCAAACAAGGTGACATGATGAACAACGCAGCTAGGAGCTAACGTTAGGCTAACTTTAGCTAACGTTAGCTAGAGATGTTAAAGATAACTTTATATTTCTTTCCAGCAAAGTGACAATATGTTGCCTCAAACACAATGTTGACTTACCTTAGAACAGATGTAGACATCATTGTTAATCTTATTCACACTGAGTTGATGTTGTGGTCTAACGTTACCACACAACTTTATCCAAAGGAGACACTTTTCTCGGTTGAGATGTGGTTTATTAAAGTGTAAAAAATACACCTGGTCGCCCAGCCTCTCAGGATACCTTGTGTCGGAGTTGCATGTACCCCATGCACACTGTTTGACCATTTCTAAACTTCAAATCTCTGAAAAAGCTCATAAAACCAAACAAAACTGACTTTTTGTAATGCATTTCAATGGACGTCCAGGCAGAGAATGTCCAAGTGTATGGGAATGGCTATACGCACTGTGATTGGCTCATTGCGTTTGTGGGCAGGGCTTAGCCATAGGTCAATTGGGTTAGGTACACTCCGTCTATTTACCTCCATTACAGGTGCTTGTTTCTTGCTACTGACAGGCTCAGATCGTTGTTATAAGTCTCTTACAGCATAACCAACATATTCTCACTCCAACCTTGTCACATATCTACGTTTGATCAAAGACTTTTCATCTACATACAACGTGCAAGGTACCCTGGGTGTGTTGGTTGTTGACGTTCTGGGACATTGTGTCAAGTTCTGCCTGTTACATGCATTGTCTTCTTTGAAAATACACTCTTTAAACACTGCAAATCTACTTTATTTTTTTCAACAACAGGGTTTAGACAACAAAAGCCTGTGGTTGGGTGAAGGCAAAAAGAACACGGTTTGGCTTCATAATCTTGCGGGGCGGGAACACTGGCCTTGCAGGTGAAAATCAGTGTTGGGAAGAAAAAATGAACTTCAGGCACTCACGCGGTTAAGCATGAATTAAGTTAAAAAAGCCTTTATTTAAAAACATTTTACATTTAAACACCGACTGGTTTCGACCCTAAGGTCTTCATCAGGGTGTAAAAGAAAAGTCGGTGTTTGTTGGACCCATCTATCACATCTCCCGCCCACCCTACTTGGACTTTCACTGCCTTAACTTCCGTTCTTGTCCCGCCGTGTTTTCCCCTGATGCCACCGGCTACCATTTAACCATAACAGCAACTAGCTGCATGTCATGCCGACATTAAAGGTTGGTTTTGTTGTCTAACACCACAAGTCACTGCACAAGTGCCAGATTTCACTCTGCTCACAGGTGTTATAAATATAAATACAACCATTAATTAACCAACTGTCACACTCACTACATTGACGCAAACTGACACTATAGCGTTACACCAAGAAGATGGATATTTTCCCCAAAATGACATTTGAATTAAATTATGAGTGGTCGTCAGGAGAGGACGAGGAAAAGGAAAGCCAGGACTCTTCTATGCAGACCTCCAGGTGTGTTTGTGTAACATCAGCCGAGCTCGACAAACTGGAGAGGAGCAAAAATTAAGCGAACACGGTCAGGAATTATCAATGATCATCTGATGAGGTACTGATGAGGATGAGGGAGAGTGGAAGCTGAATCCGGCCGTGCCAACATCCAGGTTTGCCAACGTTTCATCAGCCGAACTGGACGAAGTTACACAGTTGCAGATCAATGTAAATACAAAGTAGCTTGTGAGTTCCTGGCATGTGTGCTGCGTTGCCTGGCAACGGACTGGGGGAAATGTTTGTTTTCGCGGAGCTACATAACATACTTAAATAATTTATTTCATCACCTTTTGTTAACATTTCCTTAATCAGCATTGCTGTTTAAGCTGTTGTTGAACTGTTGTATAAAAGCAATATCACACTCGAGGTCGTGATGTTGTAGGCTACTGTATATCGTCACGGCTGTAATTGTCTGCGGCCTCGTGCCTATGACCGAATCACAGCTGTGATGATACACAGTACAACATCACTTGTGATATTGCTTAAATATAGTCACTCTAGTGTTTACTTAATTTTCCATTTTCCTTGCTTCTGTTTTTCCTCTTCTTCTGTTTTGAATCTCATTCTCGCTCAACTTCCTGATGGGTCCTAGCGCCTCGTGGGGCGGGTACAGCTGACAATTCAGCCAATCGTGCTCATTGTTCAGAGACAAACGTCACCCGTATCTCATGCTAAGGAAAGTGCGATTGGCTGGAAACATGTCACATGGGAACAGATGCCTTCAGGGCTCACAAAAAAACTCCGGCATACTGATTCCAACCACACATTCATAAAATGGTCAAATTATCGTACATTTGGCCTTTTTTGGGATTATTGATCGTACAGAGGGCCAAATTATCGTAAAAATACGATAATTATCGTACACCTGGCAACGCTGTTCCAGCTGCAGCACGCAACACATCACACTCTGAAAACCACTCCCATCAGAGAGGGAAACAAATGGCACCACAATAGGCAACACAGGGGCTGAAATGCCAACAAAATACCAGTATTAGCTAAAAACATTAGATTTCAGCAGGATTATTCTAGCACCCTTTGTCTTCCAGAGAGAAAAAGATATATTGAAAATCTCAATATTGTTCGTCTGTCTCAGTGTCCCATCTCCTTACCTTGCTCATTTCAATCAAAGGTTTATCTGTTTAGCAGCTTATAAATGTTTACTTCTGGGGTCTTTACCCTTTTAGTATTGCATCCCACCACACAGCAGCTTTTCGGCATGTTTCTGTTGTTGCCAGCAGACGTAAGGGACAAGGAGGCACCTTCACACAATACACAGTCAATGAGGAGTGAGGAGTTGTTTTCCCCTCCGGTGGGGACAGGACTTTACTGCGTTCTTTCTCTTCACTGGATCAATTTAAAAGATGTTGTTCCCATGAGTCACTTAGACACAAAAACATGGGAAAATATTGTCCAAGTTAAAAAATACCGGAGTTCCCCTTTAACTTGTTCTGGAACAATACTGCGTCCTTTTTATGTTCAGTACAGCATTGTTTTGTCATTAACAGGCATTGTGTATTCTGCACATATATAACAGATTTTTCTCTTGTCATTTTGTTGCAGACTCTTCCTTTAATCAGTCTGAGAGGAGCTTCGTGATTGGTGGAGTTTGTGCTCTGCTGTTGGGAGCAGTGATTCTGTCCTCAGGACTGATCCACTATAGGAGGAGATGCTCTGTAATCTGATAGAACACCTGTTATATCAGCCAGTCCTTCTGGATATTTCCAACCTGGACCTAATTTTACTCTCATTGGAAAAATAATAAACCCATACAACTTTATTTATATCACACATTTTATACAAAAACATGCAACAGAATGTGAGGTGGAAGTGATTCAAGCAGTCTCACATCAGCGGCTTCTCTTTTCTATGAGTTGATGATTTCTGATCTTTCAAATGAAAGAAAACTTTAAAATAAACACTGACATTAAGAAAAGAGAAAGAAAGCTGACAAACTAACACACAGTTGAATCAGGCGTCTGTGAGGGGCTTGAAAAAAAGGAGGAGAGGAGTCAGCTGAGGAATGTTACTTTCGTTTTCTGGGCGGTGTTTAGTTTCAGCTTCATGTGAGAAGTCTGACATGTTTTCAGGATCCAAACTTTTTGAACTCGTTCATAAAAGTTGTGACTTACTATGAAATGACCAGAGTTTGTATTCACTGACACTCTGAACTCAACAAAGACTCTCTATGAATGCCTCAACAACACAATAAAAAAAGTTTTAATGAGTGGATGCTGTTGTAAAAACAAATGAAACACATTGATGCATTTATGAAGAATGTTTCAGAATGATGTTGTTGTTGATGTTTATAAAAATGCATTTCATATTGCACATTAGTGGTTAATAAATGTCATTTTTTTGGAGAAAATGTTGGACTGCACAGTACTACAGGATCATGTTCAGTAGTTTCAGTAACTGTGGTCAAAAGGAAAGAATCGCTCATGAACTGCACAGCGCTGGTCGAGAATCCACAACACTCTGGTCTAACTGTCTTCAACATGAAATGTTTCACGTTCCTGCTGTTTCTGTATCTTTTCTCTCGGTCTCTGGTCGGTGAGTAATTCTACTGTTGTTCATTATTTGATGTTTTAGGGCCACACAGCATGTTGGGGTTAAAATACTGACATTGGTATCCCTGAAAGTCAAATGGTTTTAGATAAAAGCTGTACAAAATGTTTGAGGCAGTCTACAATGTTGGAAATATAAATAAGTGCATCATTCTATACTGGTATAGTTTTGAGGTACTTGTCCTTAATGTCCTTGATGCATTATTATAGGTTTAACTACCAAGAGTCTGTAAAGTAGTTTGAATAAGCTCCACTTCAGCCAGCACTGAGTTGTTATACATTGAGTGCATTTTGCTGCTAATACTTGTGTTCCTCTAATTATGAATAAAAATATAAATGTATCTGTGGTGCAGACGTTGTGTTGTGGCTTGCCACCATTTTGGTGCTGTTTATCCCTTCATCCCTGCTGCAGCATTACGGTTATAAAGTCACAAAAGTCATTTATTAACTCTAGTAGAATAGTAGACGTTGTCAATGTCCTCGCACATTTGAGGTGTTTAATTTCCCCTTTTTTATTTTTGTGTGCATTTCAGTGATCAGAATGAGGAACTTGAACTTCATAGCAGCTTTTTACTTCGCTGGTGTGGTGCTTGTGGTCACAGAGACACATCAATCAAACTTGTCTTTAGTTGGGTAAATCACTGTGAGTTGTCATTACACTGACTGTTTTAAGCTAGGGCTGCCCCCGACTAAGAATTTTCCTAGTCGACCAATAATCGTCATTTAGGGCCATTTGTCGACTAGTCGCCTGCATGTTTATGATATTAAGGTAATTATTAAATGATATATTTTGGGCGGGGCAACACAATGGTTTGAGTTGAAGGTGTGAGAAAGAATAGTATCAGTAACATTGTTAACACTGTGCTACATTACAGAGAAATACAAAACCGTACTAATGAACCTTCATTAATATAGGCCTATATTTTATCTACAAGTGCACGTCACACACTGAGCGAGCCGCCTGTTAATGACGCTGTGGGCTAATGGGCATGTAGCTACTTCCATGTTTCACATGATACGTCATGTTTGTAGTCGACCAATGAAGATGAGTTTACATATCACCTTGGGTTCATCCTTCACCTTCTCAAAATGATCCCACACTTTGGATTTCCTGCCCGACATGTTATTAACTAGCCTGTGGAATAACTGCAGGTACCAGCCCTGGAAATTAGAGGTCGTACACATGTCGCGTCTTAAACCGCCTGGAAAACACGAGGTCAGGCACTGGACGCTACTCTTGTGCCTTTTTTTGTGCCAGCTTTCAAGAGCGTGGTGAGAGGTTGCTTCTGAGGTTGCTAAGCAACCTTAACAAGCATCATATAGCCTATTTACCTGAAATCCTGAGTGCAGAGCTGATCTTCTTCCAGGAGCTGTTTATAAGTGTGTCGGCCTATTGTCTGTGGGACAGATGTAAAGCTCTGGGTAGCTCTGCACTAACATGATCAACTTTTCCGTATTTATCAGACTGAATATTTACAGAAGAAGGGAAAGATATCTGTCGGCTGTGATTGGTTTGTAATGTGAGTCCTGTCTGACTGCTGGGCGTGGCCTCTTCCTGTGTCTGTCCTTTCAAATTAAATTAAATTAACCAATGACCAATGAAGTCTTGCCGACTAATGACCTTTCTGGTCGACTAACATTTGGTCGACTGTTCGGGGGCAGCCCTATTTAAAGCACATGTTTACATTTTTTTAAAGTCTGTCTTAAAACAATAGAAAAAGAATAAGAAGATATACTTTATTAATCCCTGAGGGGAAATTCTTTTTTTTTCACTCTGTTGTCATACACACACAGGCCCGTAATACACAAACATGTGCAAACAGGACCTATACATGCATTAAATGGAGAGATGTCAGAGTGAGGGGCTGCCTCATACAGGCACCCCAAGCAGTTGGGGGTTCGGTACTTTGCTCCAAGGCACCTCCACAGTGCCCAGGAGGCAAACTGGCACCTCTCCATCTACCAGTCCACACTATCGGGTGCCCTTAAAAACTCAGAGACAGGTTTCACCTGATGCAATTCGCTCTGTACGAAATATCATGGCAGTCCATTACAATACCACTGAAGCAAAGTTTGTGCATGCAATACTGATGGACCAAAACTGTCACAGTGTGCACAAAGACTTTCCAGCATGTGTTCCCAGACTGCTTTCTTGTTGTCAACCTTGCCTTTCACTGACTCTCCTGCTTCGTCTGCTCCCTGGTAAACCACTTAGCCTTCTGTCCCTGACTAAGAGCTCTGCTTCCGTGTTCCTGGTTTCTGTTTGACTCTTCCCCATCGCTGTGTGGAGAAACTGCCAGTCAGCTCTCCGTTGTGTTTATGTACGTGTTCTGCAGCCTGTGATTTCCTGTGCTGTGGATTACCTCGCCGTGTGGCTGCACATTCTGCTTTTGTCTGTGCACTGCGGGATCCACTCATTACTGCTGGTTCGTCTACTCTTTGCTGGATCTGACCAACATACAGTCGGCTCCTCACAGGTGTGTTGGCTTTTCTTAAGTGTTCACCGGTTATTGGATCCTCTGCTCGTCTGACTTCGCCTCCTGTCTGCTCCGTCACGGTACTGTTGTACACATTTGAGCTTTTTGCTTTTTGTGTGCATCCAGTGGACACCAGTGACTCACCTGCTCTATGCTTTGGTGTGCTACGCCAAGTGCTTAGTACTGAACCTGTGTCTCGGAAGGCTCCGAGCCAAGAAATTGACTCTCACTGTTGTTTCACCTGCCCGCTCACTCTGTGTTTGACGAGCAAAACATTTAAGGACATTACAAACTTTCCTTGTCTGCCTGTGGGGCTACAATTGGGTTCTTACCATACCCGCGACAAAAACTATCATTATTTAGTGTTTAAGAAAAGAGTAAGTCTTGTGCCTTCTCCTTTCAGATTGTGCTGCTGATGGAAATGGATACTTTATGTACGCCGACTTCTGGTGTGCCTGGTCCTCTGCAGAGCCAGAGCAGGTGGAATATCTGATCGACTGGTATTTTAATGAAGAGTTTACGATGCGGTACAACAGCACAGTCGGGAACTGGACAGGCTTTACTCCAGCTGGATTAATCTCTGCATTGAAGTTTAATGAAGACAAGCACGACGTTCTGCAGAGGAAATTGGAGAGACAGCTGATATGTGTCAACCATATTGGTTTGTTAATGAATGCAACCGAGGAGAACATGGGTGAGTGATATGTGTGTCTCTTTAAATCATACACAAACAGAACTGCAAATATATAATTTTGTGGTTTAAGAGTAGCTGTGCTATTTCTTGATAAAATGCCAGGCTTGACAAGCATGGTGGTACCAAACCTGGCAACCTCACTGTTATGACACAGTCACTATTCACCAAGATATAAAGTGCAGATCCATCCACCTTCTTTTACACAGATTTTCAATTTTTGCATTAAAATCTGAGTGAAAATACATTAAAGAAATATTTTTGATTTTGATTTCAGCTGAACCCAACATCACTCTTACAGAGATCACCACCTCCAGTCACGGCACCATGCTGGTGTGCAGCGCTTACGATTTCTACCCCAAACATATCAGGGTGACATGGCACCGCAACGGACAGGAAGTGACTTCAGGCGTGACTTTAACCGAGGTGATGACAAACGGAGACTGGACCTACCAGGTCCACTCTTTCCTGGAGTTCACACCTGGCCGACAGGACAGGGTCAGCTGTGTGGTGGAGCACATCAGCCTCAGGGAGCCCAAGATTTCTGACTGGGGTGAGGATGGAGCTAAGATTTTATTTTTGATTGGATCAGATGAGCAAACTCAAAGGAACTCCTCAACCTGGACCCTATTTCCCCATGTTTTTGTGTCTCAGGGACTCATGGGAACAACAGGTTTGACGTGATTTCTTTTTACTGGACCAATTTGAAAAATTGTTGCTCACATGAGTCAGTAAGACACAAAAACATGAGAAAATAGGGTCCAAACTGAAAAATGACAGAGTTCCCCTTTAACTTGTTCTGGAACAATACAGCGTCCTTTATATGATCGGTACGTTCATTGTGCATTCTGTAAAACAGATTTTTCCCTTGTCATTTTTTTTTTACAGACTCTTCCTTTAATCAGTCCGAGAGGAGCTTCGTGATTGGTGGAGTTTGTGCTCTGCTGTTGGGAGCAGTGATTCTGTCCTCAGGACTGATCCACTATAGGAGGAGACGCTCTGTAATCTGATAGAAAACCTGTTAAATCAGCCAGTCCTTCTGGATATTTCCAACCTGGACCTAATTTTCCTTTAATCAGGAAAATAAAAAACCCATACAACTTTATTTACATTGCACATTTCCCACAAAAACTTGCAACGGAATGTGAGGTGAGAGTGATTCAAGCAATATCATAATTTAGATGAATTTTACAGGATGTGTACATTAAAATAAAGTCTGTCTTCAGTGTAGTTTTCGCTGACGTCCAGATATTCAGTCAGGACCGAACCAGTGTGGCTGCAAAACTCCCATTTTGAGCTCCCAGCCATGCACCCTCCAGTGGTTTCATCCCACTGTTGCCACGGCTACACACACAGGACAGAGAGAAGAGATAAATGTGTCAGGGAACTCCGTCTCCCTGGCAACGGTAAACAGGTCTGTCAGTGTGACTTACACACAGGTGAAACATTAGCCTGGCCGAGAGAAAGAAGCCACACATACTGACACACACACTCACACACACACACACACACTGGTTAGGACAGATGGCGGCTTCACAGCGAACATCTGAGCCCATCAATTTTGTGCATCAGGATGAAATCTGGTAAATCTTCTAACTTGTTTCAGCACTGTGCATCATTAGTGTTTTTATTCAAATTATTCTTGATGAAAATGGTGAAGTGTATTGATGTAGCATTGGTGGCTAGATGTTTAAAATTCTGAATCTTTGTCTTGTTTTAAAACATCAGCTGTTTCTTCCTGTTTGCTGTTGTGAAAGACTATTATCATTTTTACTATTATTATTAATACTGAGAGTATTGTTATCATGTTTTACTCTCTCTTCTTGTTTCTTTTTTCCTCTCAGTCTTCATTGTGTCTCTCCCTGGGTATGAAATGTGTTATATAACAAATACAGATTGCCATACTTATATAACGAGAAAGGTTTTGGGGTTTAATTAGATTTGGTCTGTCATTCTAATAATAAGCATAATAAGCATAACTTGTTTTAATGAGATACGTCTGTTTTTGTAATAAGACATTTTTAAGATGAAATGATAAGCTATAACAAGTGCCTAAAAATGTCAATAATTAATATGTAGCTCTAACGAGAAATATGTGTCATTACAGCTTTAAAAATGATCTTGTTAAAATGTGAAAAGTTTCTCTTTAATTTAGGAAAATTACGTCTTCATGATGAGCAACTCCAAATATGTTTTTGTCGTGGTTGTAGCAATAAACTGTCACATCAGCTTGCTTCATCTATGTTTCCCAGTTCTTCCTGAAATTAAGGTTTTGTGTTCATACTCTCTGTAAATGTGAAGGCCACTTTGTTGTAGCAAAGAGAAGCCATTTATTATTTTGTCACCATACATTAGTATGAGTGCTGCTTATGCTTTCTATGGATTTCTTTTCCCTCTCAGTGCTCTGTGAAGCAGGATGTCCATAGATGTGAATAACACTTAGGGTGCTTTCACACCTGCCCTGTTTGGTTCGGTTCAATCGAACCATTTGCATCCTAAGTGCGGTTCATTTGGGCAGGTGTGAACACAGCAATCACTCAGGTGTGCACCATAACAACCAAACCGAGACCTTCTTGAAGAGGTCATCAGCTTTGTAAAAAAAACACACTTTATTTTGAAAGACAGTGAATTTCCGGCACAGAGCTGTTATTTTGAAGAGCAGTTTTCTACTGTTGCGTCGTCTCACGTCGCCTCACGTCGCCCTGTGTCAGTTGCACTTGAACACACTACAAAGACTACATCCGACGGCCAACTAGCACGTACGTTCTGTGCTTGCTTGAGAGGAAATAACTCAAAAAGGGAAACCGGAAGTCCGAGGAATGCATGAGATAAACAAAGTAGCGGTTGCTTACCGCTGTTATAAACCAAAAAGAAGAAGAAGAAAAAGTTTTGTCAAAGAGAGTGGTACATCCTGTCAGCCAAAGGGTTTCCTATCTGTGCAGCCGAGCACCGCAGCACCTCCACGGACTATTACATCCAGACGGTCCTGGTGGTTTCTCCGCAGGCTCCACTTCACTCAGCTGCCCGACAAACCCGCTGCTTCTTCCCACTTTAACCTGAATAACAAACCAGGGCTCGGTGCTCCGGTTGGATCCAAACGGAGAGCCAGGGCTAGCTGGGAGGCTAGCTGAGGCCAACTGGCTGTGCTTTCCTCCGGTCATGCTGCGGAGCCTGAGGAGGAAGCACCGGTTAGCCCCGGTTTCACTACAGGCAGATTCACTCGCTACAGGGGCGAGGGAATAAAACCTGAACAGCCAATCAGAGTGATCTCTCTCACCGACAAGCTCCGCTGCCGATTCAACATGCTCAATAGGCTGAAAAGCCGCCGACAGGGGTCTGACTAGTGCCAACGGTGCGGGACACACCGCAAAAACTAGGGCGACAGACGCTCACTGACGGCCAGACATTGGCTAATGGCCGACCGTCGGCCTGGTGTGTCAGCACCTTTAGTGACCACTGGACTGCTACATGACAGAGACAGCAAACTAGCTTGATGACATGGCCAAGTGCAAGTATGATGCTGAGTATATTAAACTGTGTGGACCTTGAACGAATGACAAAGGACACATTCACACTGTCCACTTTAAATAAACCCTGGTCCACTTCCACGGATAGTTTGGTTCGTTTGGAGTGGTGTGAACGCTCATTCGAACTCTGGTGTGGACCAAACGAGGGAACTCTGGTCCGCTTGAAAACTGGGGGTCTCGGTTCACTTACAAGTGAACCCTGGTGCGGTTAGCTTACAGTGGGAAATGCAAACGGACTATCCAGTGAACCAAAGAGAGGAAGTGACGTAGAGCGCAGTGCATTCAGGGTAGAAAAAAAACAAAGACGCAGAGGTAAAAAAAAGAAAAGGTTGGAAAATGTCTCGTGGGCAGACGTGGAGTAGTGAGGAGGTGCAGGCGCTTATTGGTATATGGTCAGAGGACTATATATCGCTGGTTAGTTGGATGGATTTCCGTTTTCGGTCCTGGCCAATCGATGAGCCAGGTTTTCTTCTTCCTCATGCTTTTTTTCTTCCTGGTCAGTGGTCGTTTCGGGCAATACCGCCCCCAAACGGGCAGCTGTTGTAACTGCGTGACGTTGTCCAGGCGGTTTGGTCCGCTTTAAAAAGTGCAGTGTGAAAGTGAACTGAACCAAATGAAGGTGTGAAATTTTTCGGCATTACCCGCCCAATCGAACCGAGTCCCCGGACTATCCTGGTGTGAATGCACCCTAAGGAGAAATGTGGACACCGTGACTGGACCAATTGGGAACCACAGAACTCAATGATAATAAAGCTGTTATTTTAAGGTAAAAAAAAAAGGTTGCATAATGTTGCTTTAAACTTATACTGTGTGTGTGTGTGTGTGTGTGTGTGTGTGTGTGTGTGTGTAGGAAAGCACATGTAAAAGTTGAGAAGGATTCGGCTGAAGTCTGGCCCAACAAGTGGGGCTTCCTGACCGAGGTGTACAAGGAGGTACACACACACACACACACACACACACACACACACACACACAGAGTTTACCACTCTGTAACCAGTCACACACTGCCCTCTACTGTTGAAAAAGTGCCACAGCAAGTGTATTACAGGCAAGACACCAAATTGCACATACTGACACAGATATCGTTTCAAGTCTTTGCATTCACACATTAGTGGACAGTACTCAAGGTGTATGTTCTATGTATTGCAGTACGAGGGGGAGAGTGTGAAGCTGAAGGAGGAGGTCCGAGTCGAGCCTCCTCATCACCTGGCATCTGGACCTGCGACCACTCCTGATAAATCCATCCATGTATGATATCCATCTGTCTGTCTGTTGTACATCCATCCTTCCATCCTTCCATCTCAATCTTTCACACCACGTTTGTATCCCCCCCCCAGGTCGGCCCCTCTCCTCCGGTTCCTCAGACAACTCAGGCCCTGATTGGCTGGCGTTCGGCTCACTCACATCTTCAACTTGAAAAGCACGTCACGATGCATCATGGGAGGCGTAGTTTTCTGAAGGAGCTGGGCTGGCCTTTCGACGCCTGCAGCTGAGTGGAAGCCACCGCTCTGTGTTGTCTCGGCTGATCACTGACTCAGTGAGCTACGACAATGTAGCATCAACTAAAGACAGACATAAAATCAATCCTGAGAATACACGTTCCAATAAAGCTTTCCAGATGTGGAATGTTCTCAAAATGGTCTTTTATGTCCTTCTATAACTCTTGTTCTTCACTATCCTCCTGAGACCCTGTGTCGTCACATTACGACATCACATTTTGGGTCTACTTGACCTTATACTTTATTCTACTATACTTACACCTGTTGTCCTCGTTCGTAGACACTTTTGTGCCATCTAGTGGTAGTAAGAGCACAATACACCAATTCACATAGAAATAAGTTGGCAGCCATCTCTACTGAGTCAGTCTGCAGCTGATCCTGACACAAAAGCTATGGTTGAAACTTGTTTATTTATGATTAATAATGTTTGTAGTTTGACATGGCAACAGTAACAAGATAAGACGCTGTTAATTAGGAAGTAGTAGTAGGTGTGGTTCATTACAGGTGATCCTTACAGCACCCATCACACCTTTACCGAAAGGTTGGCTGGCCACATTTGGCTGTGCAGCGAGAGCAGCATTGGTATTTGTTTATTTATAAAGCTTTGATACAGATGCTTCCACCCTATATTTCATCACTCTTAACTCTGTCCTCACATAATTATGGTACTCGTTCACAGAACAAGTTGTTGTTTCACACTCCTTTAATCAGAACTGAACCAGGAAGAATGTCATTCTTTTACAGTGCTCCTTATACTTGGAATAATCTGCCGCCCTTATGGCAGTTTAAGTGCCTTATTTCAGATCTTGTTTTAATTGAGTGTAAAAGTTTTTAACTATACATCTACACCTTAGCATGTTTATCACCCTGTATTTCTACTTGTAGAGCACATTTATTGCTGTTGTTGTTTTGTATGATTTCATTTTTGTTTTAATTGATATGCATGGTTGTTCTTTGTTTTCCTATTAATTGTTTTAATGTCATTCTCGGCATCATTGAAATGAGGGTCTCACTCCACTGATTTCCCAAGTCTTAAATAAAAGGTTTGAACCAGTCCTACTGCTACTAATAATAATTATTATTATTATCATAATAATAGTAATATTAATAACAGTTTAATGCAATTTATGTAGCCTACATAATAATAACAACATGTTAATAATCTTACTATATCTTACTATATAATGACGAAAACTCTGTGTGTGTGTCTGTTCCACGTTTGTCTCCTCACTGACTTGGTCAATCCATGTGAAATTTGGCACAGTGGTAGAGGGTCATGGGAGGATGCCAATGAAGCAATATTACATCAATTGGCCAA
>NC_065529.1:45917270-45963143 GCF_006386435.1 Epinephelus moara | reverse complement strand
GCCTCAAGGTGACTGGAGAAATTTAACTCTAATTGGCAACTGGGTGGCGCTATAACAACAGAAAAACGCTTAAAAATGGCTAAAATCTGACCGACCGCTGTGGCTCCCCCTGTGGACCAATGTTGTTGTTTTGTTGGTATGACTAAGTCATGGTATGGTATGCTGTACATAGTCATGGAAACTGTCAGCGTGTCATTCTGTCCGTCCCACGTTTTTCTACTCACTGACTTGGTCAATCTGTGTTTCCCATGTGAACTACCAGTGCGCCCCACTTTTAAGTCAATACAACATATAAACACTTTAACTATCTGCCTTTCAACGTGCTACCTCAACTACTAATGTACAGTTTTAGCCCACTAACTATCCCACTATTGGCAATGGTACTACTGTACTTTCAATAAAGCAATCGTACTATCAAATCCACAAAATCTCTGTCTGAATACATTGCTCTTCTTAATGGGTTCAGCTGACTATTTAATCTGCAATTTCCTGTGACCTGTATCCCAAACACACACCATGTGAAACTGTACGTGGGCAACTGTGCACTCAATGGGTATGGACTAGTCTTGATTTTAATCTATATATAAAAAAAATTAAATCATTAAAATATTAATCATTCATGTCTGTAAACGACAAATATTATGTAACAAACGACCGTCGTCGATAATCTTTGAAAAACCCCCCCCCAAAAAACACTGTTTGCTCTTTTGGGAAATCCCATGCTGTCTCACGCACTGAACTCACGTATGAGTCATGTAACAGCGCTGACGTAATGACATCACGAGGCCTTTCTGGAAGAGCGGAAGAAGGGAAGAAAACAACAACAGCAGCAGCGGCGGCAGCCCTCCCGCGAGGCGACGATAGCTGACGAGAAAAGACAACACAGCGATTTAACGACACCCTGTCCGGTATCACGAAGTACCGGCTGCTCTTGTACGGTTAACACAGCCGTTATTGTTTACATTTAACAACAACATGTCGGGTATAATGAGGCTATTCGGCGGCGGGGGGAAGAGTGGAAAAGCGCCGACACCTCAGGAGGCTATCCAGAAACTCCGAGAGACCGAGGAGATGTTGGCCAAAAAACAGGAATTTCTAGAGAAGAAAGTGGAGCAGGAGCTCTTAACGGCGAAGAAGAACGGCACGAAAAACAAACGAGGTGAGGAAGAAGCTCCTGAAGTGATTTGGAGGGTTAATTAGTTAAGTTAGTTTGTTAGTTTAGCCCGCAGGCTAACGGCACAGGAGGAACCGGGAAGTTGGCAGTTGTCAGGCTACATTTACCTGAATTTACCTGTCAGTCCACACGGTCCCCTGACTCCATTTTAAATGTGTGTTTTTATGACAGCACAGGGATCATGCTGAAGTATTACATGACCACACAGAGAGCCCACAGATCAAACTAGGAAGGAGCTAAAAAAAAGTTATTAACCACAATGAAATTCAGATTTATTACCAAGTAGGTTTACACAAAGGAACTGGCCTTTGTGTTTGAAGCATACAATAAAAACATAAAGTATAAAAAATAGAGGTAAAGTACTGCAACAGTCAAGAACATAAATATAGACAGCTTAACATCAAAGGTGTACAGTACAGTTGTGGTCACAAGTTTACACACACTTGTAAGGAACATGTTTGTCATGGCAGTGTCAAGTTCCCCAAATATCCACAACTTTTATTTCTCTGTGATGAAATGACTAAAGCTCCTACTACTTTATCACAAAGAACAGTAATGAATTTATCATGGATTATCTGAAAGTGTGCGCAATCTGCAGGGTCAAAAATACACATAGAGCAACCTGAATTATCAAGTTTGGTGATGTACAAAGTTGTGTCACACAAATTAGCTTTGTGGCACGGCCTCTTTGTTTCTTGTGACACAGAGATCGTGCCATAGATCTGCCACAAGGTCCCATCTTCATGCCGCCTTTGCTTTTTACACAGAACCAAACAGCAGTGGCTCCTGTGTGTGATTTAAGATAGCATGATGCAGGCATTGCATAATCAGAAGAAGCGTGAAGGGCATGACGTGCCACAAGAATGTCGGCCCCCAGTGTGACATATAATGTACACATTGGCAGCGCTTTATAAACAAAAGCAATGGGACAACATGGCAGTAACAATTATTTAACATCCCTGTTATATGGTGGCTGATCTCGTCCTCTATTCGGAGGCTAAGGAGCTCCTGGACCTCATTGTTTTTCCAGTTTGCAGACATTTTCGGACACTTTTCTTCTTCTATGAGTGGCCGCTAGCTGCTGCCAGCTACACTGATCCCGTCCTGCCGGCTGTCATTCAGACAGAAGTTGTTTCTGCACTGTTACTACCTACATTCCCACAACTTCCCACACGGCTCAGTGGCAAGACAACTCTGTCCCCCCCATGCTGCAATCGTACCTTATTTACAGAACAGCAAGATGTTATAATGGCGCAATATTCCCGCTTTGACTAGGCAGTGTAAAACGGGCTTACAGCAGGAGACTTCTCTGAGCCCTCTGGGCCTGTTTGATACACAAATTAGATTCAGCCACAAACACTACAATGGAGCGCAGTATGGATCTGAAAAACAGCATCACTGAATTTAAAAAGTCAGGAAAGTCACTTAGAGCCATTTAAAAGCAGCTACAGTTCCCTGATCAACTGTGCAAACAATTGTAGGTATGAAGTGCATGGCACAGAGGTGTCAGTGCCACGATCAGAAAGAAATCGCAAGAGAGAAAGTTGGTCAGGATGGTCAAAAGTCAACCAAGAACCACTGAAAAACAGCTCTGCGATGAATTAAACAGGTGTTGGTGTGGAGGCTGCCGTGCAAGAAACAAGCCCCCAAACCTAAAATCATCAGCCAGAAGACTTGGATGCAGTTGGGTTTTCCAACAGGACAATGACCCCAATCACACATCAAAAGTGGTAACAGAATGGCTAAATGATTAGATTAAGGTTCCCAAAGTACTGACTTTAACCTCATCAAGAGCACTTTGACTTTGTTGCAGAAACAAGTCTATGACAGATAGCCGACAAATTTATTTGAACTGCACCGATTCGCTCAAGAGCAGCGGTCAGAGATTCAACCAGACGCTTGTGGATGGCTGTTTTCCTGAGATAGTTATCGTACCATACAAATTTCATGCAGTCGCAACCCTATCTATGACAAACGTGTTCTTTATGAGTGTATGTAAACTTTTGACCTCAACTGTATATCCTAGCTGTTAAAAAGAATTAAAAAGTCTTGTGCAGGAAAAGGCCAGCTGCAGATGGGAAGAAGCAGTTTTTGTAGCATGAGGTTTGGATCCTGGTGGACTGCAGCCTCCTGCCAGCATGGAGTTTACAAAGAGTCTGTCTCCAATTTTTCCACAAGCAGCACCGATGCTTCCTGCTGAAAATTTTAGGAGCACTACTTAAAGAAGTATTTCACAGCTATTAAAGATGGTCTTTTCATAAAACTGGGCTGTCTGTAGAGGAGAATCAATCATCAGTCAATGAGTTTTGATGTTAGTGCTACATGGCCAGAAAACAGAGACACATTTGCTTTCGCTCAAGAAGTAGAAAACCTCCAAATACCTGCACTGGACCAAGAAACACTTCCACTTTTAGGTGATGTAACGCGAGCTTGTCTGTTTTGACACAGGAACAATATGGCAACCAGTCGGCAACAAACAATCTGTAAGTTTAGTTTAACAGTAAACTAAAACGTGTGTCTGAAAACATTTGAGGGATGATATATGCAACATGGTAACAGAACCTTGGTTCATCTTTAATCAGCACTGCACTGTCATATTAGAGCCAAACGCTGCGCTGAAATGTGTTTCTGACAACATTTTAGGCAAGAAATAGGCAATACAGTAACACAGTATTGGTTTACATTCGATCAGCACTGCCTAGTTTACAGTTTAATTGGATTTTGGTTTGTGTTTGAGAGACCAGAGAGAGATGGGGGGTGGTTTTGTCTCTTGATCGGCTTTTATACTCTGTGTTCGTGGTGGCGGGCCTATGAAAATGAGGAAGAACAATCTATAGTTTGAGCATCAGGCCCAGCAGATTTGAGCTGGGAGATGAGCAGGAAGATCTGGGCACTGGTCAGCTGAAGTGCACAGTTCATTTACACATACTACCCACGTTGTTATGACACAAAGCTGGTTGAAAATCGGCAAAGTATCCCTTTAAATTGACTCGCAACGCAGCAAATTCATATTTTCTCCATTTTAACTGTATTACTTGTAAATGCTTTGGTCATAAATAGACCGTTTACAGAAATAACACTGTGCTGTCATAATTTAAAGGAAAAAGTCACTCTCAGCTTCTTAGATCTGAAGCTTTGTGGTGCTCATTGGGATCATAGCTAAACTTACCAACGTTTGCACCTCAGCTATTTAGAAATGTAGCTACTTCAAGGTGTGCAAATGTGGGACTTCAATTTTGTTGATTCTTCAAATTTATACAGTGAAAACTGCTTGATTTTGAGTCTGAACGTAGTCAGAGTCGTCCTTTAATTTTTTCCAGAAACCTAAATTCAAAGAATAAAGGTAATTCCCTCACAGTTTTGTGGGATGTCTTAATGAATAAGGCACACACATAACATGTTTTAAACTTCCTGTCACATTCTTTGTCATGTGAAGCGAGCTTCCTCATTTCTTAGCCATACTTTTCAGCACGTGCTCCAGTCAACCGTAACTCTGTTCATGTGGGTTCGCCAGCAATGAAGACAGAGGTGCAGCGAACCAAACGTTGCTTTCAGGAATTTACAAGCCCATTTAAAAGGCTTAAAATGATTAAATAAACAACAAAAAAATCTGGTTCTCGTTAGTTTGGAACTGGTTGTAATTGAAATGACTCTCAGTATAAACACTTGTTAACCCTGTGGTGGTTTTGGAAGCAGTACAGGATGTACACTGCCTCATTCTTCATACGTGAATAACAGAGTCAGAGATGTTGTAAGGTTTTCATTGTAGTGAGTCCCTGGAACCCACAGGAGGTTATTTGAGTGGGTCCCCAATAAAATTTGTGGGTTTTTTGTGCAAATTGTAGTGCAAATTGTACTAACATTGTGTTTAATGTGATATAGTCATAATTAGGGTTGTAAATTAGCACCAGACACCAGCCATGTGCTGGTAAAATCTGCAAGTGGCTGTTGGATTTGCTCCACTCACCAGCCAAACAATAATAATCTATTGAGTGGTTGGTTAATTTAGGAATCCACGGGTCCCGGTGACATATAGACAAAAAGTTTCCAATTCTTGTTATAATGAATGCTTTGTGGTGTAATTTCCCCGTCGCAGATATGTTCAGTTGAACCTGGACTTCATCATCGGTCCGTTTCCACCATCGGTTTGTGTTTAGTGTTGCCTGTTGCTGACACAGCCAATGGTCATTTGTTTTATTTATTTATTTTTAAATGGTGGTTAACATTGCTGCATTGGTTCGTGTGTTCAACCAGTTGCAATACACTTAGGTCTGGACCAATCAATACACATTTACATCACTCAAGCCTCCTCTGAAATAGGAGCTGAAAAAGTCCATCAAAGCAGCCTTTTAAGAACCACGATTGTTTCTAGCTCTGGCAGTGTGGACACAATAAAAAGTGGCGTTCTTAGAAATATAATAAAACTTTCTCCAGTTTGAAAACGCCTATTGCTGAGCAAAATTTCGAACAAATTGACACCCGTAACAATGCAGGAATACTTATAAAATGAGATTGTGATTGAATGTATTAAATCAATGCATGCTGGGCCGATTCTCATCACACCTACCTCATGTATCCACAATCACATGATCAGCAGTTAGCCAATCATTTGCATGCTGCTCATGGTTTCAACTCTCCAATAGTTTTACCTTTATTTGAAAAAAGAGCGCACTGCATCCAGGGTTATCAAATCAATCCTGAAACTGCTTTCAAAGAACCAAATCAGCTGGATGAAAATAAACAGGATTCATTTTCCCTGATATCTGCTTGTTAGCCTGAATTAGTTCATCTGCATTTGAAGAACAGGGATGGTGATGACATGAGAACACAATATGAGGGAAACATGCAGACATGGCCTCTTTACCTTTTTGTTCAGGTTAACTGAGGGGACGCTCGTCCTGTTTCAACTCAGACTGTTTGGGGAAGAGTCAACAAGACGATTGACTGTCAAGTCAACCTTCAGTCAGAATCTGTCAACCCTCTCAGGCAGTCTACATTGATTGAAAGTGTTACTCAATATGTTCGCAGCATGTAGTGTCACTTACTCAGTGTTACTTACATATAGAGATGTGCCAGTATACTGGTTTAAAGGTGACTGATACCAAGCGTTTCACCAGAGTATACAGTATATGATTGTATTTGTGCACAGGTTAAACTCACAAAATGTCATGACAGGAAATATTCTTACAACTATTTGCCTTATTAAACAAAAAGTTTCTCTTTCGCTGAACCAAGACTAGCTTAATTGCCCTGTTAAGTCATTGTAAAACACACTTCAGTCAAACCCGACAAACAAAATAAAACCAAAGTTGTTGTAGTTGGCTTTGTTAGTCCTGTAGTTAGTCCACTGTTTCAACAATCACCACCTCTGGTTTGTACCAAATAAATCCATATTTTACCAAGTTAGATGTAAATAAATATGTTGTTTCCCCTGCTGTCTCTCTCTGGTCCCCCTGGTCATAAGGTTACCCCAAAAACCCTGGTACACCATACTGCCACACAAGCCTGATTGCTTCTAATTATAATAACACCAACAACAATTCCTGTATGCTACCATAGAAGGCTGTGAATGCAGCACTTCACGACCAGTTTTATTTTGATTAGCTGCGTGCAAGCACTTTTGTACCAGTGTTCTTACTGCGTCAGCTCTGACCACAGTGAAGGTTCATATTTTGTGTGGGACACCACTCGCACAGGTCAGACAAGTCACATATTTGCATTCGCCTCGTGGTGTAGCTCGTCGTTCTTTGTGCATTAACACACGTTTGGCCTTATAAAATTTATTTTTACCATTAAAACCAGCCAGCTCCTGTTGATAGTGTGTAAAGTGTATGCTATGTTGGTGCCTTTGCAGAGTCCAACTATTTGTTAAGTTGGTTAAAGTTCAAGGCAAACACGTTGTTTTGTAATTTTACTGTTATTTAGCTATTAAAAGTATTTCAGGAGAGTTTTAAAATGTTGTGATAAGACTATTTACTGTGATATTTTCAGCCACAATAATTGTGGGAAGATAATATGATACACCCCTGATTACATACAGCCAGATTCCCACTGAGGTTGCAGTGAGATCTATGATGCAACCATAAACTCTTTCCAGGAAAAATGGCTCATTTATAACTGGTTTTAAAAGTCCTGTAACTGTTCCTCACACGTGTTTAATCAGCTTTCAACTCTTAAACCTGATTTTCAACATAGTTCATCCTATAAGTCAGCCTCCCTCTTCTTGGGAGATGAAGAACAATACACACAATCTCTAATTCCTGAAAGCAAACATACCAAACCCTACCAGCATCTGCACGATGGCTCTCTCAGATTTTGGTGTTTACACAATTAACTGCTATACTGCACCTACCTCTCGCTGTTTGACTTCAGGCCGTCTAAAAAGCCCAGTTAATGGATTCATTTTTCCAGTAATAATGGTGAGGAAGCCTCCAGCCCTGTCACTGACAAGTATATCTTACATTGCAGTTGATAAAAGTGACAACGCAACAGAAAACAGACTGTACTCGTAAATCATACTTGACGTGTAGAGTCGCTACTGAAAAATGAGGTTTGAAGCAGTCAGGAGAAAAAAGCAGGACAACAGGAAAAACAAAGGGTCACAAAAGGTGACCTATAATTCAAGGGTGTGGTCTGAATGCAGCTCTGCCACCGAGATGATCTAATTATGCTGTGTGTGATGGGTAATGATGTTATCAGTCCAGGGATAGAGCCAGGTGCCAGAATAATCAGATGAAACAGGAACTGTCAGCTGCTCTCTGGCTCCTGGTGGACCAGACCAACCAGTCTGGTCAGTAGATCGATAAAGAGTTGTTTGTGTAGATTGATAAAGATTCGTCTTTTTTCTATATCTGAAATGTTCTGATGGATTATAATTTTTCAGTTTCAGTTAAGAAGTTCGTGTACAGCTGCGTGCAATATATGAGAACCTTGGCTTCATTTTTTTAATAGAAAAAAAAGTTGTGTCATGTTAGCGGCTCTGTGAGGCTGTACTGAGGCACAATGTTGCTTTGAGCTAGATGCTAACATGGCTAGGCAAACCTTCTCACAATGACAATGCTAACAAATTGATGTAAAGCTGTTATGATGTTTCCCATGTTCACAGTCTTAAGCCCCTTTTACACTGCCAGATTTTCAGCGAATGTTGGGCTGTTTTGGGCTGGATTGGCGAGTTGATCCAAGGTGGCCAGTTTTCCGCCCAAAGGGGTAGACATATTAGCGGAACCTTTTTGGTTTAAAAAGAAGGAGGCGCCCTCCGCCACGGAAGGAGCTGTTGATGACTTGTGGGAGGAGCTGTTGATGACGCTGCACGTGCGACCCACTGGCGGTGAACTAACAGGAAACAGCTGATAGCAGAAATGAGCAGCTAGTAGCAAGAGGGAAACGTAAACCTGACAGACACTGTAAAGATGAGCAACTGGGGAGACAAGGAATTGTGCGTCCTCCTTGTCCTCGCAAACTAAGAGGCCCTTAACCGTCAAATGACGGGAACGGTGAAGGACGGGCCAACTTATGAGAGAATCGCCGAAGGACTGACCAGCCGCGGCTTCCCTCGGAGGACGTCACTGCACTGTTGCCAACTCCTCAGTAAGAAAAGTAGCTATTGGCTGTCCTAAAAGTCGCTAGAAGTTGCTAAATGACATCATCTGCCAGTGCTGAAAGAAGACTGATTGGGCTTTAGTTTAGTGTTTTAGCTTGCTGGCATTTGCTAATTAGCACTAAACACAAAGTACAGTGGAGGCTGATGGGAATTCGGGGTGTAAATCACAAGTCTCTTCATGATAGGGATGCGCAATAATATCATGTCATTGGTATCAGTCAATATCAGCTTCAAAATTAATCAGAATTGGCCAAGATTATTTTTCTTATCTTGTCCCATGAATGAATATTACATACATTGATAAGTATTGTATTTCATGTCTTCATCTGCCGGTGGGTCATCACAATGAGGGTATACAGGCATAATATGGTGTTAATTCCACCACAGAAGAGATTTGATGATCACTGAAATTAGGTTGGGAAAAAAGTGGATATATCGACATGAGTTGTTACATATCAGCAGATCAATACGGGCAAAAAAAATCCAATATCGCACCTCCCTACTTCATGATATTATATCGATTCTTTGGACAACGATACAATATTTGCTGATATCGCAAAGTCCGCCATGAACTCCCCCTAAAAAATCAACATCAGTTTTAGTATACTCGATACTGAAAATATTTTCACTGCTTTACCTAAACACAGACAGCCCTTTCTGACGTGCAAGGTGATAAAGGCTTTAGTTTCCCATTTATGCTCTCGTCAAAATTCCATACTCTGTTGACAAAAAAAATAATTTTAGCTCACTGATCACAGAAGCTGGTGAGTATGGGTAAGAATCTCATATAGCCCTACTTCAAATGATCTGAACTATCCCTTTAAATAAGAACCTGCTTAAAACAGAAAGACTTTGTGTGGACATTTGCATGATACAGATCTCGGACAGGGAAAGCATCACTATAGCAGCAGCGAAGCAAGATGAAAACAAAGATTATAACTGTGTATTTTACTGTACGCACATATACAAAAAAATCGGTTGCCGCTCAAAAGGGTGACAGCAAGTGGAAACTATTTTAACGTCAAATCCTGATCTTTGAGTTTTATTCAAAGCTAAACCGTATGTAACTGCATCTTCTAATCTTGGTTCCAAACCGAAGCTGTAATCCAGACACACTCCAGCATACATTCTTATCTCTTGTGACTTCATCACCCACTTCCCTCGTCACGTATGACTTAGCAGGTTTAAGTCACCGCCTCTGTGGATGAGGTGCTTTCCCTTATCAGAACCAAAGGGGATTTCCCTGTGTTCTGGTTTAGATGGGTTTTTTCCTGTGTAGTTAAACCACATAGAGGAAGGCAAGTGCCAAAACATATTGTGGACACATATACTGAAATGATTAATACAGGATATACAGTCAATGAAAAAATAAATACACAACAGAGACCTGTAATATTTAGTGTATTAGTTAATTGATAGAATGTTAGTTGGCAATAAGTTAACTCAAGTTTAAGTAGTAAAATTGCAGAATTAATTGTTTAGTCTGTCAATGGGTTCTTCTGTGGTTGACACAAGCTTAAGAGACTTTAACGTTTTGTTCTATAACATAAAAGATGTCTATAAATACCCTACTTGAGAATTTTGATGCTTTTGTGTGTCTTTAAAAGGTCTTAGGTCATGCGACTGTGGTGTAGTTAGCTTATAGACTAATGTTCGCTTTTTAATTCTGGCAAATGCATTTTGGCTTCAAAAAAAGTAGTACGTAGTGAAGTAGTGAAGATTATCTTGTGAACAAATCAAAAGTATCATAAACTTATTTGCCACAGCGCTTATTTTCTGCAATAATCCGAAATTTAATCCAATGGAAAAGTCACATTGGTATTTTGACAAGGATCCCTGGAGCACTCTGTCAGAATTAAGTAAAAAGGGACAATCACAATTTCCATGAGCCCAAGCTGATGTCATGTTTAGTCTAACCAACAGTCTAAAACCAAAAGAAGTTTAGTTTACTATCATCAGTTCAAAAAATCCTCACATTTGAGAAGCTGGAACCAGTAAAGTTTGTCATTTTTCCTTCATAAATGTCTCAAGCGATCAATGTGAAGTACTTGTCCATGAATTCTTTGAGAATCGCCTAATTAATTAGGCCTAATCAACTAATTGTTTCAGCACTAATACTACAAAAGTCACTTTGTCATACTCAGTCAAGCTGTTCTTTCCAGTGATAGAAATCCAGCTACTAAATCCAGCTAATCCAACAGCAGCCTCAGGTCTACCAAATATTTTCATCTCTGTTGTTTCAGATAAGACCAGATCTCTGTGAGCTCGATGAGATGCTAGAGAGAGGACAAACTTAAAGTAGTCTGTCCAAAGCATATTGCGTCTGCAGGCAGAGATTTGGCTCAGACGGGATTTTATCAGATTAACTGAGTCCTGCTCCATTAGGACAAACACTGTAATTCATCATGCAAACATTTCACTGAAGCTCATCTTGCAGCAGCGCAGCTCTACCTGCTCCTTATTTGTCCTCAGACATGCAAAGCAAGCTGCTGCTGCTGCATTCAACAGATATGTGTCTATTGGTCTTTGTCTCATTGTCTCATACTTAACATTTTCAACACAAATTTACTCCTAAAAGAAAAAGCCTTGTATCTGTCTCCTGACCAAACTTTGATCCGTCCTTTCTTTTTCTGTCCAGCGGCTCTGCAGGCCTTGAAAAGGAAGAAGCGCTATGAGAAGCAGCTGCATCAGATCGACGGGACGTTGTCTACCATTGAATTCCAGAGGGAGGCGCTAGAGAATGCCAACACCAACACAGAAGTGCTCAAGAACATGAGCATTGCAGCCAAGGCAATGGAGGCTGCACACCAACACATGTAAGAGACATTTAGTTACAGGTTAGATTTTTTTGGGTGCTGCTGAGGTTATTTTAAGTATTATGAGTTTAAGTTTATAGATTTTCTTGTCTTATTCCTTTTATAATCAGCTGCCTTTTGTTGTTCTTTGTTTGCCTTTGCTAAGTGATGGGGTGGGGAAAAACACTGATTCCCTCGTGTATTGTAATGTTTCTTTTTAAGATTTTCATAATTTATTATTTTATGCCTGAATTGATAGAATTCAAATGCGAAGGTGGAAAGAAGTTGCCACTTTTATTGTGGTGGTCAGGAAGTAATGTGCTGTCATATCCATTTCAAGGAAAAAAAAGTCTGATGCGAGAAAGCAGAAAAACGGATTAGCAAACTTTCTGTTGCTGCCGTTACACACATTAGACCCTGCCCGCTGGGTACCCCGGCCCTGGGGTTTGCTAAATTCAAGTTGCAACAGCTACTGGAGGTCCGTTTCCAGAGCTTCCTCCCGCTCTCCTATCGGCGAATAGTCTCCTAGTGGTGGGGAGGGGCAGAGGGACTGCGGGGTTCCTGGCTAGCTAATTCTTTTCTCATTCGTGCTTTTGTAGTGAAATTAAGAGGAATTGTAAAGATTAGTCTTCATTTCACTTTCAAGAATCAGCCGCTCCTCGTCCATCGTGACGCTTTCAAAGTGAGTGACCGGAATAAAGAGAAATATAGGGTCCGACATAAGTTTAGCTCAAAAAGGCCTGTGCAGCTTCAAATCCAAAATGTTGCCATGTTGGTGTAGTTTTAGTTTTCTTTTCTTGACTAACTCTGAACTTTATAGGAAACAAACCAGTGGGGCCACTGTCCTCCCGTCCTACCTTAGTGTAATGGGCTTCCCTAATGTAGTGGCTAGAGCACTTGTCTTTCATGCGGGAGGTCCAGGGTTGGTATCCTGCTGGGGTTAAAACAGTTACCAGTCTATTTACCACTTTTCCATGCGCTATATGATGCTGCTGACATAAAAGACTGGCTGACGTTGTTTTTGTAACTATACCTCATGATAAACTGTCTCTAGAAGTGTATGATTCAGCCTCTTCCCGTTGGCCAGTATTTAAAAATGCAAACAAAAATCACAAATTGCAATACTTAAAAATAGCAATATATATTGAATCGGCACCCAAGTATCATGATAGTATTGAATCGGGAGATAAACATATCGTCCAAGAATCTTATAGACACCAGTTTCTTGGTTTGTGCAGAGCCATTTGTATTCATGCATCCGTTTTGATGTCATCTCTCTCTTCGTGTCCTTCTGTTTCACAGGGACATCAACAAAGTAGACGAACTGATGGCGGACATCACAGAACAACAGGAAGTGGCCCAAGAAATCTCAGATGTAATTTCCAGACCGATTGGTTTCGGAGAAGAGTATGACGAGGTAAGAACATGGACCAAAACAATTTCCTGAAATCTGGAATCTTACCTGCATTTCAACCAGACGAACCAGATGGGGTTGTACTTTCTGATGGCCCTGGAACTATCAGGGGAGAGTTCAGGGTTAAACGTCATCAATTAGTCAGAGACAAACCTCACAGCTGCAACAATTTTTGTACAGCTTCATTCATTAACCAAACAAGCTCTAATAGACTCTAGTATCAATATTAATATTAATATTAGGACCCCTGCATGACACTTTTTACAGTACATGTGTTACAATATTTATCAATGCAGGGCTGTAGACGTGAGACTTGGACACAAGTGGGACGCGAGTTGTAAAAATGTCAAGCAAATGGACTTAACTTTAGACATGAAGGCAAAACGCTGCAGAGACTTGACTTGGTGAAGAGTGCAGTATCATATGTAGTGTATCTCTTGAGCTCTGCCCAACTGTCATGAATAATTAATAACAAACACGATAATATACACTTTCAGTTGTAGCTGCTGGCATTGGAATCAAATGGAGAAAACTCTAAATTCAGATGAAAGAAATTAGTCTTTCATTATAACATTAAAGGAATCCAGTACTTCCCAAACACACAGCCCTCCACTGACAAAGATAGTGATTTTACCTCACTAAACACAGGAGCTGCTGGTCTATCACTGCCTCGATCGGTTAGTTTGTTTGTGTTATTGTGTGACTGGTGTTTGAAAGGGTTAGTTCGGATTCAGCAAAGTCACACAGTAACACAAACAAACTAAAATTACTGTTTAGTCAATGGAGTCGAGCTTTGACGAGAGCATGAGCATAGATAAAGGTGCTTCCACTCCTCACCTTTTTTGTTCGGTTGAAAATAGCTTAGGCCCGTTTGCGTGGTTAGTATGGTTCGGACTGGTGTTAAAGCTGTCAGTCAAACCCTGGTGCGGACCAAATAACTGAACGGAGACCACTTGAAATGTGATATACAGATGGTAATTTATTCATCCTTTAATTAGTCTGTGTGGTACGCCTGCACATACCTGGTTTCTTGATTACTTACTTGTGTGTGTGTGTGTTCAGGATGAGCTTATGGCTGAGCTGGAGGATCTGGAACAGGAAGAGCTGGATAAAAATCTTCTGGAAATCGAAGGAACAGAGGACGTTCCTCTACCCAGTGTACCATCTACATCACTACCAGCTAGACCAGGTACGATACGTCACTAAATAAAAATTCGATTTAATTCACACATATTGTCCACATCACAAATATCTGCACAATAACATAATTAAATATAATGCTTTATGTCTGTGTGTTCCTTTTTTAGCCAAGAAGAAGGAGGAAGAAGACGAGGATGACATGGCGGACCTGGAGGCCTGGGCGGCTAACTAAGCTAGCTTGCCCTGCTAGCTAGCTAGCACCCCTCTCCTGTCTGTCTCTGTGCTATAAGGCTTCTCCCAGACATCTGGAAGAGAGACATGGACTCTGGGCTCCTGGGCTGGCTGCTAGCATGCTGCTCTGTCGTGAAGGCTATGTCCCAATATCTAACCATACCCCAACCCCAAAGTATGCACTTGTGCACATATTCACTGACTTAAAATGAACCAAGGTTTTTCTTCTCTGATTAATGTAACAGTAAAAATCTCTTTGCTCCAGCTGTACACTTATCTGTTTCTAAAGGGCAGAGACTATGGAAGGGCAGATGTCGTGCCCTGACAGCCTGCGTTTATGTATTGAAAAATCTCTTTTTGAGAAAGGCCACTTATAGGGCAAGAGAGTGCAAGTGCATACTTCCAGGGAAGGGTGTTTGGAGGAACAGGACGAGGCTTGTTTCTGGGAGCAATGTGAAGAATAAACAAATGTTTGGGAAAAAAAGCGAAAACACAAAGACGAAGAGTCAGCCATTTTTCTGCTTCCTGCGTTGTCATCTCTCTGCTCTTCTACAGTGATGACGACAACCCATCGTCTTCACCATCTCTGCTAAATCTCAGCAGCAGCAAAAAAAAAACAGATGAATGATGAAAATGTAGGACTTTCTTACTGACGTATCGCTGTCAAACTACCAAAAAGATTACGTGTTACAGCAACATTGTGTAAAGAGAGGATCCAGGGTTTGATCCCTCTGTCAGCCATATCTCCTACCCAAGTGTCCACAGGCAACTTCTTCATTTGGCACTCTGGATCTAATCAGTTAAATTCCTAAAATGCCATATGAGGGGGGAAAAGGAGCATTGTCAATAGAAAGGGCATGTTTTCCCATTACTCAACATTACAGTGGCACCAGTGCCTGGTTATAATCAATGCCATCAGTGAGGCTTCCAGTATGGACTTGGACGCTGATACTGGATCCTTTGCAGCTGCTTTTCTCAAGCAGACATGACTGCCTCAAGCAGTAATAGTGACTTTTCTTCAGTCTGTGAATGTTAATCATTAGCTAGCAGGCTAATTTACCAAAGTAAGTGCTTACACCAACAAGCTGATAAAGCCAACAAGCTTGTACCATAAACATGTTTACAGCCAGTTTCAGCCTCTACAGCTAACTTCCCTTTTCATGAAACCTTCACAGGGGGTGAATGTTTATATAAATCACCTGTTTAAATTTTATTAAGGTTTAAAAGTGCCCATATTCAAGGGCAGTGCCACTTTGGGTCACCTCTAACTCCAGAAATCCAGGATAGCAACAGCCGAAATGCCAAGCTCAAGGCTTCAAACAGGAGTCCGCAAACGAATCGGCGATGTCATGGTACTTACAGTCAATATTTTTGTACAGGCTAAGCGTGTGACCCTTCAAAACAAGTTGTGGACCTCTAATATGGCTGCCAGAGGGCATATTACAAACAAGCCCCCAGGAAGTGTGCTAAGCTTTGAAGACGATTCCGGATCCGTCACATGATGCTGTTGGCATGAATGTATAAAGAGAACTGGATACAGCGTTGAACGTGGGGCCCTTTTCATCCCATGTAAGTTACTCAGTGGTGCATTAAGCCAGAAAAGATTAATTACCGTTTATAAAGTTAATAATGATCGGCACCGCTTCTACATGGTGTGGCCCACAAGCTGGCTACTTCCCGTTAAGCGCTCCACTGACTTGAATGGGGATAAAAAGATTTAATCATGACAGTGTAATAACACTGTTTGGCTGCACCATTAAATCATTTCAATCATTCAGTCATTTCTGATTTAAGTTAGCGGAGTGCTAAACCAGAAGTTAGCCACTTGTCTCGCAAAAGCCTGTATTGTTTCTGCTGTGTGGGCTCAACCATGTAGAAGATCTGGGTAATTTTACATTCAGGAAGTCTTTACAGGAGCCCCACCTTCAACGCTGGATCCAGTGCTCTTTATACATCCATGATTACAACACGTTGGAAGACTTTAGTTTGTGCCTGACGCCTCCAGCGCCTCATTTGTCTGTTCAGCAGCGATGCACTTTGAGAAAGTCCTACATTTGTTGAACTTAAAGATAATGTGTGTGAGTGTGTGTGATGTTTTTCAGCCTTTTGACACAGTGACCTCTTGTGAATATTAAGTCGAATTAAAATGGTGAGCTGACGTCTTTTTTTTTTTTTTAATTTGCTCTTGACTCACCTGTAGTGTGAAACTCATTCAGACACTGAGACATACACGGTGGTCTTCATGATAAACCTTTGGCTCACTGCCTCATTACTCATGACTGTAGCTACACTTCTCTCCTGTCAGCAGACACATTTATGCATGGACGGACTGGAGTCGATCCACAAGCAAACAGATGGTTAAGACAGTAATTTGAACATGACTGAAGTCTTTAAAGTCCCACTCCAGACACGTTTTGAAGTATAAATACTTAAACTAGTATTTTGTCTAACGTGGTTTTCCCGCATAATAAAAACAATTCTGTTTCCAGTGAAACATGGCTAGCTTTAGAGAAACCATTGAAGCGATTCAGCCATACATGTTCGAGCCTCAGTCAGACCGGCTAGCTAGCGGAAAGAAACTCCAGGGTCCAGTTTACATCTCTACCATGTCTACTGTCAGAACTTTCACTATGCTAACTCTGCTCTCTGTACTGCCAGGTCCGCTCTGCGCTGGAGGTTTCAGGTTTCTTTTCCAGAGTTGTGTTGACATCTGTTCCCCTGACAACGAGAGTTTCCTATATTCGACAGCAATTGGCTTTCGTATTACTGACACACCTTATCTAGCTCGCCCGAGCTATGTTTGAATGTCAGATTTTAGGGAAGTGCACAGACATTGTCCCCTTCAGTAGAAGAACGTGAGGTCAGACATTTTGGGGCCATAAACGTAAGAAAAACATTCTTGAGTGGAGAGGGACTTTAAATGAAGTCATTGTAAACACAGTATGTCCTTATTTCTAAGCTGATCGACCCCAGTCCTGATATTTAAAGGTATACTATGCAGGAATGCCAGTTACAACATTCTCTTTTGGCCCCTCCTCCCGACACTGCTTGTACGTACACTCCAAGCTATTGACAAAGGAAAGCTACATTTGCAGTAATGGAAAAGCTGATACTTAAACAAGCTGACAAAGCTAACCACTGGCACTTAGCCATACCTCTTCTTCCCCATCATCCTTCAGGGCTCACCAGAGGAAATGAAAGTGAAACCCAATCACAGATTCATCTTGTTTTGGAGCGAGCTCTGTCCACTTCTCCTCACTATATTTGCATTTTTTTTCCCAGCACTTTGTCCACAATTTCCATAACTTCCTCTTGGATATGTGCTGATACGACCTGGTTGCTACTATTTTATAAAGTCTTCAACTTCCTTGTGTGCTGGTATTAGCTGGGAGCTGCACCCAGGAACATCCTGAACACAGAAAGATAAGAAGAAAACATGACAATACAGGGAGAGTGCAGATAAAAACACCACCACACACCTCTAGTGCGTCATAAGTGATGATCAAGAGGGATTACTACTTTTGAGGTACATCCTGCCTAGTATACCTTTAAAGACACCATTAAAAAGAAACTTGCGTACGCCAATAGAGTTTATTTTCCTTTCTTCTGTTTACCTCAAATTTCATATTCTCTCTGGCTGTACAGAAACAGTGTGACCTGTAGCCGGTTCGCCATGTCACTCTGTGACTGGGGTTGTGTACAATAAAACTCGGTGCAAGTATCAGCACTGTTGCATCTGTTATTCTGTCAGAAATACGTTTCTTTGTCCTGCTTTTTGTTAGCGGCAATCATCTGGGACATGGCTCTGTAATTAGCAGCGTACTCTGGTATTCAAACTCGTCTCGTGATCACTTCAGGTACATCTCAGATACCATATGTGGGATTTTGAGGTACTTTTTACTCCACAACTTGTATTTCACTTCCAGTTACTTTTTGCATTAAGATAATACATGTAAAGCCTCTGATAAGGATCTAATAAACTTGGGTACGACATCAAGTTTGATGTATGCAGACTGTACGATGACAGTGCCTACTGAATCACAGGCTATACGATGCAACAGCTTCCCATACTGAGTGCTGCTCTGGGTATTACTTCTCCAACTGTGAAGCCCAACTTAGAGGGTCACATTTTTAAATAACCTAAAGTTTTGTGGGCACTATAACTGCTGTGTGATTGTGTGTGTGTTTGCTAGCTGCTAGGTTGCTCGCCTGTCAGCTGCACCTCTACCGCTACTTCCTTCCATGCTTCGTGCTACGTCCAAAGCTTCTGCTGCCACATCTCCACAAGGTTTTCCTCTCTGCTGGAATCCCACACATTTCCTTAACCGTATTTTGCCTCCATGGCGAGCTGCATGGTTAGTAGATGTAGGTCATAACAGCAGTCACACAGTGAGATGGTCATCCCAGATTTCTGATTGCAAGATGTAGGACCACTGTTTTAGAGCCACAACCAAAGATTTCTTTCATGCTGGTCATCTTTCGTCTGGGACAGCCCAAAATCACACAGTGTATACCCAGCTCGTGACAAAGCTTCGGCCTCTGTGGTTAAGATTAGCTTCACCTTGACACCTTACTTAGACAACACACAGCTGCTGAGCCTTAAAATTGCGAACATGCTACAACAGAATATGCCAGGGGAGTAAAAGTATTGGATGGATTTGATGAAGTAAATGTGACTTTGGAGTCTTGGGAGAACCACTGTAGTTTGGAGCTGAACACCACCCTACTGTACTACACAGCTGGCCTCCACCCGCACCTCCCCCTCCTTCGCATCCTTAGATCAATAGAAAACATTCCTTTCAAACCTGCCTGTGGGCGGATTTGAAAGGAATGGTTACCTAAAGGTTACCTAAATATGGTAATGAGGTTACCTAAATAGCACAAAACTAGTATAAAGAAGCTAAGTCTTTATTCAGATATACACCGATCAGCCAAAACATTCAAACCACTGACAGGTGAAGTGAATAACTTTGATTATTTTGTTCCAGTGCCATGTTCTGCTGGGAAACCTTTGGTTCTGGCATTCATGTGGATACCACCTGACATGTTCCACCCACTCAAACACCATTTCAGACCAAGTACCCCCCCCCCCNTCTGACCTGTGGAGGCATGGACACAGGATCTCGTTGAGTGCGTTGGCGGCAGATCCATTTAGTCCAGTGGGTTGTGAGGTGGGTTAATGGCACGTGCCACAGATGCTCATTCAGATTGGGATCTGGGGAATCTGGAGGCCAGGTTGACACTTTGAAGTCTTTAAAATCCAATCTGCGAGACTTGACAGCGATAGGGTGACAGTCCGCTGTGGCCCTCTTGAAACGTGCTCTTAAATTAGCTGTAGTGTAGGGTTTCTAGCAGTGGCCTCAGTTTAGCCCCTCTACTCCCTGTATTTATAGTCACTACATTTTCCAGCCATATTGTCTTTTTTAGTAGTCAGAAGTGCAATATTTTCTTCTGAAAATCAGTCACACAAAATGCACTTACATACTTTCTCCTTAGTATTACTTTGACTTTTAGTGCAGGGTTTTAGTGTCAGGTGATGGGCTCTTCTTTGCAATCAAATTTCCAAATGTAAAGTTACTGAATATTGTTGAAATCAGCCGCAGTGATAGTGTCTGCTGCCTCCTGAAAAACACATGAACTGATTCCATATCGCAGTGGTTCCCAACTGGTGGGTCGTGGTCCAAAAGTGGATCACGGGCCCATTCTGAAAGGACCACAAGTGACTCACAAGTGTGTCAACTTTGTAAAAAATGCACTTTATTTTGAAGGACAGCAAATTTCTGGCATGGAGCTGTTATTTTGAAGAGCTGTTTTCTGCTGTAGAGTGAGGTACTACTTGACAGCTACATGACAGAGACAGCAAACTAGCTCAGCGACATGGTCAAGTGCAAGTATGATGGTGAATATGTTAAACTGTGTGGACCTTTAATGACTAAGGAGAAATCTGGACCCAGTAGCTGGACTACTTGGTTGTCACATCAAGTATCAAATGTTGAAAATGACATGTTGCTGTGACAGAAGGTGTGTGAGGACCTTTACCCTCAGTGACACTGAGACAAGGTCCAGCATGAAGGAAATACTGGGGAAAAGGCCAAGGCCGGGGTTAGAGTTAAGATTGAGCAATGGCTATTAATAGCACGCGCGCACACACACACACACACACACACACACACACACACACGAATATGACAGTGTGCTATGTCTTTTTAATGTTGCATTCTCTACTATATTCATTGCTGCATCTAATGTAGGAAAGGTGCGACACAAATACAGTTTATACTAATACTTAATACTGTAGTATTACATCCATTATTATGCTATTCAAGAAAAAAATTAAATCACCGGAAAGTTGGCTCATTACAAAGTTTAATAGTCAAGATATTTTAAAAATATATTTTCCAGCCTAACTGAAGAGTAAAAATACAAAAAAAACCCACTAAGTAATGTTTTGTCCCCATTCTCAAGAATGAGTGTCCAGTTTGGGGCCCCATGGTGTGAAATCTTTGCTGTTAGGGCCCCTATTAAAGTCAGCTAACTTTTTCAAGGTTTAAGGTTTAGTCAGAGCCCTCCTGTCTGGGGCCGTCAGCATCCCATGCCAGTTTGTAATGTTTTAACTCAGGAGGTTTTCTATTGCTTCTGTGTAAGAGTTGACAAGAACTTGGCTGGGTAAAATTGCTTCTTAAGTTTCCTGTAAGAAAAAGAAAGTTGTTTTGTTGCTTTCTTTCATCAGGGTGGAGATGTGTGATGACCATGTCAGGTTCTCTGTGATGCTGATTCCAAGGAACTTCAAACTGTTCACTCGCTCTACCTCAGTTCCATCAGTGTAGGCAGGGTCGTACGTGTCTTCCCCTCCTTTTTCCTAAAATCAACAATCAACTCCTTGGTTTTGCCGACGATGAGCAGACGGTTGTTCTCCGACCACTACTCTGCCAGATTGTTGATTTGCCTCCAGTATGAGTTCTCATCACTGTTTCCGGCTGATGATGGTGGTGTTGTAAGCAGACTTCACAACAGAGTCATCTTCCGGTGTTGCAGTTGTGTGTGTGCAGCAATAGCAGGAAAGGGCTGAGCACACAGCCCTGGGGAGCTCCGCTGTTTAAACTGCATTTGAATTTTACCAGTGCTCAAGCAAAGAGCAGAAACTTGGCTGCGTAACCAGACCTCAGATAAGGTCTGGTTACATGAAGATTCCTCATTCTATCTAACAGCTGCACTGCACTGACTGGCCCCACTGGTTGCAGGGGCAGTTTTACCTGAAGCCTGGCCTGCTCCGTTGTCCAGCTGCCCTCCCTGCTTACAACACTGCTAGTCTTCCAAATAGCCACTAATTGGCTTCTAATATGGGAACATTCAATTAAAGCTCCACTGACTTTATCGGCAGTTTCCTCTGAATGGCTCAGGTCTGACCTGTGTGTCACTTAAATTTGTGTTATTTTAATAAAGATATATTTATTTTGGAATATGAGCCACATGAGCGAAGTGCAAATTAAAATAATTCGGCCGACAAATTAGATTTTGACACCGAGCTCCTGTACAACAAAGAGTCATAAGATTAGGTAATAATGCAGGGCCTGCATTAGTTCATATTGCACTTTGGTGATACAAATTCTTTTGCAAATTAAATAAATAAAAGAAATTAATCAATTCACCAAGATATAACCACAAACACGTGGTCATTCTGGGGCTTTGTGGACCTTCTGAGAGTCTGGGAACCAATGGCAGTTACCTATTTTGTTGGTAACTCAGCCGTCCATTTAGCTAATGCAAATATACTACATCACATCACGGTGATCCATTCCTCGATTGCAGTGCACATTCACAGTGCACAGTGTTAAACCAGTTTATCTAGTTCAGTTCACAGGAGAAAACCTGGCACTACAATATTCACAACTATACAAATAACAACTGCACTGAATGCCTGTAGAATAAAATATTTTTTTTTATATTTTCAATTAATCTTATATCAAATATAACAGTGCATTTGCAGATACAGATTTCATTATATAATCAAAAATCTCTTTTACAAGAGAGACCTGGCTATTCAAACGTAGAGGCCTCTCAAGAAAAACAAGCACACGTCTCTGTCACTACATTCTTTATCATGTCCTTAAATTCATCAGTGAATATTATTTAATTTCAGATGTTTTTAAAGATTGTTGCACGTCCAAGGTGCAGAATAGGAGAAATCAGTTTCCCCCAGATCTGTTAAAACCCAGGGTACATTAAAAAGCAACCACCTTGAGAAGGTAGCTGGTAACTACCAGAGCTGACACACAGCAGGGTGCAGAGGTAGGCTGGAAGTTTGTCCAGTATTGCTTTATAGATCAAAATATACCAGTGCTGTTGTCCGCGAGTGGTCAGTGACGTCCAACCCACCATTATTAAGAGGTTATAATAGCTTCGTCATTGTGTTAAAAACAGTCAAAGATGTATTGTAGTTCTACACAACACAGATGGACATTTGGTGTAATCTGAAGCACTCTATAGACAGAGATAGAGTTTAGGTAAATTAACAGAGAAGCTTCAACACAAAATTTTTGAGTCAGTACAAGAGGTGGGAATCGCCAGAGGATCCACAAACCGATATCATTACGGTACTTAAGCCACAATACAATATTATTGCAATTTTAAATATGTGGTGATATGCTGAGTATTGCAATGAAATATATTGCTATATATTGCAATTTATTACCCTTTTCCAACTGTAAATTATGTCCTTAAAGCAAAACTTTGTCAACGTAAATAAATATATATATATTTTTTCATCTATATGTACGTATATATATATATATATATATCAAGTAACACTGTCACCCTCCTTTTTCTGTCTGTGCTTTGAGCTGCTGTGATGTGAATTTCCCAAGTGTGGGATAAATAAAGTTTTATCTTATCTTATCTTATCTTATCTTATCTTACGGTCTCTTATCTTAACATGTTTTGTCTAATAAGTTAATATGTCTTCAGTCTGTTCATCTCACTTCAGCCATTTTTTTGCAGCAGCAAAATGTATTTACTGGACTGAAAAAGCAACTGGTTATATTATTCTAGTAGGCTTCCTAAAGTTTAAGTTGTATTTGTAATATTAATCATTTATACAATTTAAAAAAAATGATACTAGGCACTGTGTGATGATACACTATAGCCACACAAAAATATTGCAATACTATGCTGTGTCGATTTTTCCCACCTCTAGTAAGTTCACTGATAGAATAAATGAAAAATTGATTCAATCTCTGTTTTACAGAAAGAACATATTGGAAAAATATCTTGAAATTAATGTATGAATTTAAGTGCATCATAAAGAACGTGGTGAAAGAGACATGTGCTTGTCTCATCTAGAATAAATTATAAATATATATATAAATGTGGTGGTGTTGATAACAGCTGCAATGTTACTTATTTGCCCAAAGGCAAAAACACTAGACAAAACTTGTTCCAACCACACATTCAAACAGTCCCTCCCCCTCAAACAGCACCTCGACTTATCATTGGCTGTCTGTCCAGAAATCGTCCAATCAAATCCCTCACACGCGGGGCGGGAGCTCCCGCAGCCAATGGGAATCCAGAGTAGATCCGCGTTGGAACCGCCCCTACTTGTAAACTGGTTTGAATGTGGCTTCGACGATAAAAAGCGAGCCGTCATGTTTCTGTCCCTCCCTCTCTGCCTCTGTCCGTCGGCTAGGCTGCTGCTGCTGTACCAACCTGCCCGGAACAACACCAGAAAACAACCATGTCTGAGAAACTTCCCTACAAAGTTGGTCAGTGTCTGAATATAATATTTCAACCGTGCTAACACGACAGAGCGACGGTTTGCTAGCTAGCATTTTGTGAAGTTTATATTGAGGTGCATGTCGGGTAACAGCTCCTTTTAGCAGCCGGATTTAGCCTAAAAGCTAATCGCGCAACTAAAGAAACGTAATTAGATCTTTAAGACTGATTTGTGGCTAATTTTAGGGTTCACAGCTCTTCCTCGTGCTGCTGCTAACAATAACTTGCTAGCATGTGGTGAATTGTATTGCGTTGTTATTGCCGTTTAGCTAAATGTTTAGCACATCTGTTCTTTCCGGTGAGTTTAGCTTCTCACTCGTAAATTTTCTATTTCCGACACTCGCAGCTTGCAGAGTTTGTTTGAATCTGAGAATGAATCGACATGTTACAGTCGAACTAGCGCCGAGCATGGGCTTCTCCGTGGGCAGAGACGATGTGTACAGCCTCTGGGTGTTGTAGTTTATTAGCGAGGCCGGGGGCGTAACGTCGTTATGCTTTCAGTGGGTTTGCAAACTACATTTCCCGCGATGCCCCGCGCCTCGCCGCCAGTTTTTACGTGAGTGACAGCAGCAGGCAGAGATTGAGCTGCACTGTGTGCAACTTGCATACCGTAGTAATGCTGGAGCTACACGTGGTGCCCCTGTGCAACAGCCTACAAAGAGTTTGGTTAAAAGTTGTTTTCAAGTTTAGGAATCCAAAAAAAATCTTTAATTTCTGCAGATGTCTTTGTTTGGCTCCAGATACGAAAAAGCATCGTATGAAGGGGAACAAAAATAAATAATACAAAAACATTTGAACTGCTTTGCATTGTAAAAATGGAAATGCACTTGACAAACGAAGTGAGTGGAAAATATCAGCACATGTATGTTAAATAGGAGATGTTGGGTGCGATCTATTAAAATAACCGCAGCTGTAACAATTCAATCATTGTGTGCCAAATGTGACAGTTGTTGACCTGCTGTGAAGCAGCTGGTCAGAAGCAGAAAAAGTTGCACAACGTCCTGCTAACAGATAGGTCTGGGGCAAAGTCTGCACATTCTCTACTGACTACCTGCAGTTAGTGTCAGAGAGTTGCTCTGTGACTGTGTCTGTCAAGTCCTGACATGTTAACTGACTTGCATTTTGACTCAGTCTTTGAAATGTACAGTTTGTACTCCAGCGTTGATGCTTTAGGCTGGCGGGTTTGCAGCAGGGGTTAGAGGGAGCTACTGCTGCAGGGTGTTATTTCATTACAGCTGCAATGATCAGATCTTCAAAAAAGTGTGAATATTTTAGGTTGTTGCATTTAAGGTCTTCAAAAACTATTCATGTCATGCACACAGGTCTGGCTTTGGTGCCTTTCCAAACATCTGTCCTGGTTTCAACTGTTGGCACAAAGTTCAAAGCAGTTATGAGGGCACTTGTACCTGGTGGATCGCCATACTTCACATGCTAATACTGAACTGTTAATAGGTGGCTTTGGATGGGATTTGAGCCCCAGTGCCTGCCGGTACCGATACCCTGCTCTGTTCATGCAGCTACAGGACCACACAGCGATTCACGTCTGATGGTCGTAGTTTAATCAGCCGAGTGGAGTTTTAGTTGAGTCAGGCCCTTTGACCCCAGTGTGAACTCGTTTTTCTAATCCCGTCTCTGGCTGGTCAGTCAGGCTAGGGCCGGTTAGGTGCAGTTAGCCCTGAGGTGTGTTTGCACAGGCCGCAGCCTCTAATTGTGGAGGGTGGGTTGTACTTTGGGATTTGGGCACCCTGAGGTTTACCTTGCAGCAGTGTAGAGCCCACAGCTTAAACCAACATGCTTCACTTTCACCCAAGATGCTCTGTTGCATCATGATAATCTTAAAGTGAAAGGATTGAGATTAGTGCTGTCAGAAGTTTATTTGTTTATATTTGTTGGTGGAGTTGTTGGTCCAGCTGGTGATTGTCAAAATGCATTTAGTCTGGTGTTTGATCTGCAGAACTACTTCTTAGTTTGTGTGGAGAATTTTAGCTTTTGTATCAGGACATGATCAGCACTTTGCTGCTAAAAAAAACAAGAAGTGAAAGCAAGAACAAACCGACGTTGGGTGCTGTCAATGTACAATCCTGTAGCTTTAACCACTGATGGATTAAATATTGAATCAGAGTCAGGTGATGCAACAATGCTCTAACACGTACTTACGCATCACATCCTGTTCATCGTTATTTGCTTGTTCAGACATTTTTAAGAGTTAAACGTTGATGTTGCTGTGCTGCATCAGTCATGGTGAGACTTGGTTCCCTGCAGTCAAAGGTAATAATTATGTTACATTCATTCTGTGCGATCATGTCCTGTAATCTCCGATAAGGCTTAAAAAACTACACATGCACAGCACCAGCAGGTGTCTGGAGATGAAAAGAGTGCCTGTACAGACAGCTGTGGTTGTTTGTCTTAGTACAGCGCCAACATTGTTAGCATCAGGAGATATAACTGCTATATTCTCAGATATTAGAAAATGACACATGCAGCAGGAAAAACAGCAAATAACCTCATATTTGTCTGTTTTCTTAAGACATATCTATTTAAACTATAGCAGATATACTGATTTGAAAAGACCACATATTTATTAGTGCCCCAGGGCATAAAACAAATCTTATTCATGTTGTGTGTCAGTTTAAATCGTGTTGAGAGTTGTGCCAAGTCTCCAGGAAATATGGACACTGTGCTTTTTGGTCATGCTTTTGAATTAAAACAAGCGCGAATTCGCAGTGGCTGCAGCCACATGTTCACAAGCACCCACCTGTTCAAGCAATCACGCACACACAGTCTCACAGGAAGTTGTCATTAGTCCATTGAAGCGTCCCTACAACAACGGGTTCATTACCCATGAAAGGGGACGTGGCCAAATGGTGTGTGTTTGTGTTTTTGGCCAGTTGGCACAAATGGCACAAACTTTGGCTCATGAATGGCTTGTGTCCTCATTGTTGTCCTCATTCAGAGGGTTGACTACACCGCTAACAACAAGCTTTCAACATGTGCGGTGGCACAAGCGTGACATTTGCCAGCAACATTCAGTATCCGGCCAATCTGCTTCTACAGATGGGCTTGTCTGTCTTTTTCGTCATATTTTCTGACTGACATATCATACAGCTCAGGATGGACGGTCTCTCCTTATTAGAAAATGGACGCTGGCGCCCAGAAACACTTTGTGGACACTCAGCCTTAAGGCCCAGACAAGAAAATGTTTTTTTTTTTTGTAATCATGTTTTAACATCCTGTTGTCTCCCTCACTCTCCTAGCTGACATCAGCCTGGCCGAATGGGGGCGCAAGGCCATCGACATTGCAGAGAACGAGATGCCCGGTCTGATGAAGATGAGGGAGCTGTATGGTCAGACCAAGCCTCTGAAGGGTGCCCGTATTGCCGGCTGCCTCCACATGACCCTGCAGACTGCCGTGCTCATCGAGACCCTCACCGCCCTCGGAGCTGAGGTAATATTTACCAGCTGCATTCATCAAGAGATTATCCATTGCTCACCATGACTTTCAGAAAAACACTGTAAATGGAAGTAGATGATTTTTAATCTCAGAATGGATGCAGGCACATTTTAGAAAAGGAGCCTCTCGGATCTAAAAAAAGAACATAATCCCTTCCTTCTTTATTAAGGGAGGCCTGTCATACTTTCTCTTGTACTGTGGTGAGCGTGAACTTTGTTTCCACTCTGTTCCAATAACATCTTTGGGTAGAACATTTTCAAGCCCAGTTAAATGTTCCCCAGAGATAAAACACCCATTGCCAGATGTGGATTTTTGCTCAGTTAGTCTTTACACTGTTGTGGTTTCTTCGTTCATTAAACACAAACAGTTTGTGTCAAGTAAAGGCCAGTAGATTATAAAAATAAGAATACTGCAGTTCTTTTGGACAAATGGCTGTTGTGGCGTTAATGTTTTATAGACAAGTCAAGTTGGTTTCATCAGAAAAGAGAGCTCTTGAGTACACTGATGATGCTTCTGTGTCATAGCAGGTGCTTCCCAGTATAACCTCCCTAACGTTCTGCCTTGCTAAAGTGCACTCCAGCAGTAGTAACTGAGAGAGAGGACAACTTTATTGATCCATTTATCTGAACAAACAGTCTCAGTGAGTCTGGGCTTTTCTCTCTCCCTCTGTCTGCCTCAAGGCCGGTGTGTTCTGTTATCACGTTGGTTTTATCTAACTCAACACGACTGGCTTCATCCTGCGGGAACCGGCACCCTGAGAAAGAACAGAGAATGAATAAAAACCTGCTCTCAGTTTTTCCCCCACAACTGGATGTACTCCTCTCTGAGGTGGCGGAGACACTGTAATTCTGTCATTTGCAGTTCTACTTTACATTTAAAGGATCAGTGTGTAAATGCTACCTGGCTTGATATTGATTTGACAGGACCTAACTTACTGTCGGAAACTGATGCAACTGGACAGCAAGCTGCAGTTTAGAAGTTTGGACACTAGCTGGCAGTGTTTGTTCACAATGCAATGGCCTTTCATTGATAGATAATCTGAGACACCATATTATAGAGCCAGGCAGGTCCTTAAGAAGTCTTAAGATATCTTCAAGCCAATGATTTAAATATTAGGCCTTAAAAGTAATTAAACAGTCCTAAATTAGAATTTTTGATGTCTAGATCGACAGACATTTTATCTAATTTAATTTATCCATCTTTTAATATCTTTTGTCAAAATGAGTCAAGCTCCTCTGCATGAAAGTCCACATTTCTGATGTTACGAATCGTCAAACCCACCGCTAGGATTGCAGTGGTATGAGATTTTCACGGAACGATAAAAAAAAAAAAATCACTATAATTGAACGCTCATCCTCATCCCGACTTTATCTTTTGATGTGCCCTGTTTGAGTGAAGTTAAAATGACCAAAGCACGTTCCAGGGTTGGAAGTTGGCTCCAGTCTCATGCTGGTGAAATATGAAAGTAGCTGTTAAATTTGCTGCACTAACTAGCCAGACAAAATAAAACAAAACAAAGGTCACCTACTGAGTGGCAGATGGACAAGACATACTTTCCAAACCTGGCACATCGTAGCTTTAAAGACTTAGAAATTGGTCATTGGGCTAATATTTTCACTCTGTAAAATACTGTGTTTAAAATTGGTTTTAATTGAAATAAAAATATATTAATAACCAAATAATAGTGCTGTATGTTAATTGATTTAATGCCCCTTGAGGCGTTGCAGCCCAACTGTCGTGTTGCAGCTGTGTCACAAGGTGGCAGAGAGAGACCGGTGGTAGTCTGCACTGAGACCCAGATACACACTGAGGACTCGGAGTGATACTCTCCCCCAACAGTTAAACACACAACTTCAGTTGTATTAACATGTATAACACCTGCTCAATGAGTTTAGATTCACTTTCTCCTCCACCTGACGTTCTGTCTTCGTCCACAGGTTCAGTGGTCGAGCTGTAACATCTTCTCCACTCAGGACCACGCTGCTGCCGCCATCGCAAAGTCTGGCGTTCCAGGTAACAAACATCACCTCTATGTACAAGGGCTGCACAATGAATTGTGCTTTGAAAACATCAACAAAATTCTAATTTTTAACAAAAGTTTCTCATGAAAATCTGTTTTTTTACAAGAGTACAATGAACATTACAATTTACCTTCGCCCAGTACTCATTTTCACTGAGAAGAGCTTGAAAGCATCATAATGTAGCTCAGTTCAGTCTCTGTGAGCTGTTGTTTGGGCCACTGGCTGCTCACGTTAATTAGCTCTCCTCCTGCCGATAGAAGCACGGATTAGTTGTTCACAGTTTAGCGTTATCAGGAAGACGGCGTCCTTTTGTCCCGAACGTGTCCTTATCTCTTGTTCATCTCAAGCACAATTTCCATTGTCCACAAGAGGCTGGCTAGTAGCTGCCATCTTGTAACACAACAGTGAGATCACAGAGCCTGTCTGCCAATCAACAATAGTATTGTTCTTGTACCTGCTCAGTAGTTTAAGTATTAGGCCGTTAGTCTTGAGTTCTGCTTTTTTATTCTGCTCAAAATTGATTGAGGCTGATGGCGGTCAGCGAGGCTGAAATGGATGTTCAACCGATGAATTGCTGCATTCCTGCTTTCTAGCTCACACAATCCTTTTTTTTTTGTTTTGGTAATTTAAAGACACTTCTCACCAGATACTGTTCATGTTGTTGCATGTTAAAGCAATAATATGGTTGATTGAATGCCCCTTGAGGCGTTGCAGCCCAACTGTCGTGTTGCAGCTGTGTCACAAGGTGGCAGAGAGAGACCGGTGGTAGTCTGCACTGAGACTCTACAACCAATTGAGGACTCGGAGTGATACACTCCACCGACAATTTAGATCCACTGCCAATGAGTGCGAACACTCTTACATGGCTCTCAGTGAGAAGCCAAATAAGTGAATATGTCTCTGTTTGTGTAGTGTATGCGTGGAAAGGTGAGACCGATGAGGAGTACGTGTGGTGCATCGAACAGACTCTGTACTTCAAGGACGGTCAGCCCCTCAACATGATCCTGGACGACGGAGGTGACCTCACCAACATGGTCCACACCAAGTACCCCAAACTGCTGGCAGGTTGGTTTAAAGTTTCATTGATAACAACACACTCACTGTTCCATCACTGACATGTTGGTAAGGGTTTAGCGATGCCTGGCCTGGAGCTGTTGGCAGATTTTTGTGACGGTGATGTCAGATGTCAGGTTAGGTTTCACTGTTTTACCACCATTCAACTCAGGTAAATCGGGTCTTTTCATTATGCTAATGTGTCTCCTCGCTTCCCTCACTTGTCTCTTTGTGTCGTCGCTCCTCTAAGCGATGATGTGAGACAGATGCGAGGATGGAGGAGCCAAAGCTGCCAAATGAGAAATCCTTGGTTTGGTAGCATCAGTCTTTCGTGACATCAGTTACTGTGCCAAATGTGGATGTGTAGCACTTATATGTCACACAGCTTGATAAGACTTGGGCATAGGATGCCCCTGTGTTTCCTCACTCGTAGCTACTCCAAGAGCCTCCTTTCTTCTCCTTTCTCGAGGTGCATTTAAGGGATTGGAAGTTCTTCCATGATGGTGGAGAGGGAACTATTTGAGTCATGGGAGGAGAGAGGATGCAAGGAGGCATAGGTTGGCATAATGAAAAGCACCCATTAATTTTGGGCCCTTTATCTGTTCTAAAATGGCTGCTGCAGGAAACTGATTTTGACCAGGAGACATCCCAGCATCATGCAGTGGTTGATGATTTTCCCACTCTGGAACATGCAGGGTAGAGTTTTGGACACTAGATGGCGGCAGTGGTCTGGCACAAGCCGGCTCACAGGGCAGCTTCACTCCTGTGAATTCAAAATTATGTAACATGAAACATTTTCATGCATGAAGTCAAGATAAGAAACTTAATTGTCCCAAACGGAGAATTTGTTTGGGCACATAGTGCGGCATAGCTGCAGAGCAGATACAGCCATCAGTCGTGATGATATTTTTAGTTTCTGAAGATGGATTTTCTCTTGCTTTGTCTTTCCAGTCAATTATTTTGTATAGCCGGCGTTTTCACACAGTCCTTTTTTTGGTCTAATTTAAAGGCACTTCTCACCAAATACTGTTCATATTGTTGCATGTAAAAGCAATAATACGTTTGATTTAATGCCCCTTGAGGCGTTGCAGCCCAACTGTCGTGTTGCAGCTGTGTCACAAGGTGGCAGAGAGAGACTGGTGGTAGTCTGCACTGAGACCCAGATACACACTGAGGACTCGGAGTGATACTCTCCACCAACAGTTAACAAACAGTTAAAGTACTAAGAGATTTTAAAAACAGGCACAACTGTGAAGAGGAACTATATATGTCTGAATCTTATTTCTCTCACTTTTGCTTTGTGCACAATGTTCGTAGTTTTATATTGATTTAGGAGCCATGCTCACTGACATCATTTCTTCGCCTGTAATCCAGGAGACCCATGTCTGTAATCATGTTTTCCATAATCATGCGACCTTCTGTTTTCAGGTATCCGTGGCGTGTCAGAGGAGACCACAACAGGTGTCCACAACCTGTACAAGATGATGAAAAAGGGCGAGCTGAAAATGCCCGCCATTAACGTCAACGACTCAGTCACAAAGGTAAGCAGCCTCGACCTTTAATCCTCAGCAGCTGCATCCTGTCGTGTCTACACATCGTCACTAGTGGAACCACTCAGTAATGAAAGAATAGTTTAGATGTGTTTGTTGAATGAACAGTGAGAGTTTGACTATAAAATGTGACCTTACAAGCAGGTATATTTTAAAAGTTCTGGTTTTATTCAAACTGCAAACTGACCTATGGTAGACCTTTTGAAATAATCTCTGGAAATCTTCTATCTCACCATCCTGTTGACTAAAATGCAATAATATATTTTCTGTGTCCCTCCTTGCAGAGTAAGTTTGACAACCTGTACGGCTGCAGGGAAAGTCTGATCGACGGCATCAAGAGAGCCACCGATGTGATGATTGCTGGTAAAGTTGCTGTGGTGGCTGGCTACGGTGACGTAGGTAAAGGCTGTGTCCAGGCTCTGCGTGGGTTCGGAGCTCGCGTCATCGTCACTGAAATCGACCCCATCAACGCCCTGCAGGCCGCCATGGAGGGTAGGTGATGATGGCCAAAACAACAGTATAATAATGAATGGGAACTCTGAGAGGGCACCGCTGTGCAAAAATACTTGAGTTGACAAAGGGTAGTTGGTTACCTTGGGAATTAAGAATCACATTTTGCCTCAGAGCTGACAAGATTGTACCAATTATATACAATCTGCAGAAATCAGTAACCCCCCTCCGACCCCATAGACTCATTTCCTTTTTACTTTTTCAGTGGGGTCAACAGCATATGACTCATAAAATGCTATACATCATCTGAAAGCTGGAAACCTGAAGATTTATTTGAGATGCATTTTGTTTTGGTCAGGCACTTACTCAAACTTAAAGTTTTAACTATAGTGCCCTAAAACATTATGATTAAAGCATATGAGACATTCCCATGCTCAATTATGTCTCCTTATTGTTGCAGCAGTATTTGTTAATTAGCTCTCCTCCTGCCGATACAAGCACAGATTAGTTGTTCACAGTTTAGCGTTATCAGGAAAACAATGGGGTGTGTCCTTTGACATATCGATAGTGAGTTGACAGCGTCCTTTTGTCCCGAAGGCGTCCCTATCTCTGTTCATCTCAAGCACAATTTCCATTGTCCACAAGAGGCTGGCTAGTAGCTGCCATCTTGTAACACAACAGTGAGATCACAGAGCCTGTCTGCCAATCAAGAATAGTATTGTTCTTGTACCTGCTCAGTAGTTTTAGGCCGTTAGTCTCGAGCTCTGCTTTTTTAGTCTGCTCAAAATTGATTGAGGCTGATGGCGGTCAGCGAGGCCAATATTGGCTGATATGGATGTTGAACCGATAAATTGCTGCATTCCTGCTTTCTAGCTCACACAGTCCTTTTTTTTGTAATTTAAAGACACTTCTCACCAGATACTGTTCATGTTGTTACATGTTAAAGCAATAATATGTTTGATTGAATGCCCCTTGAGGCGTTGCAGCCCAACTGTCGTGTTGCAGCTGTGTCACAAGGTGGCAGAGAGAGACCGGTGGTAGTCTGCACTGAGACTCTACAACCAATTGAGGACTCGGAGTGATACTCTCCACCGACAATTTAGATCCACTGCCAATAATATGTTCTGGTTTTGTTCAAACTGCAAACTGACCTATAGTAGACCTTTTGGAATAATCTCAGGAAATCTTTTATGTCACCGTTTAAATCCACATCCAAATGGAGTGGAAGAGATAATTAAGAAATACTAAGTTAAACCTACTTATTATGTAGCAGGGCTCAACAATAAGGATTGCCCGATTGCCCGGGGCAAGTAAAACTCACGGTCGGGCATGTAAACTAACAACTCACTTGCCCGATCAGGCAAGTTGCTAAAAATAGTAAAAGTTAATAACTAATTGATAAAATAAATGTATTTTAAAACGTGCTCTTCTGCTCTGATGCAGCGGTCTCTCTGCCTGAAGTCACAGGCACAGCTGTGTAACAATGTCCTGCCCACAGCCCCCATTGATATTATTTTGCGCGACGGACGCTTCATATAATAACATAACAATATACTATTTATGGTGTTATGCCATCGTGTCATTTCTGTCTCTACATGGTCACGCGTTAACAATTCTCCTCTGCTCTCTGTATCGCGCACGGCGGAGTTCCGCCACACACACAGGTGAGCACGCTAGAGCGGCTCGGGCCGCATTTTCCTGACCAAACCTGACCCCGAGCCCGGTGCAGTTTGTCAGCTGACAAAGTTATTGAAATGGACAGTGTGTAAATAACCAACAGACTGCTGTTACGCACAGACAAACACGCTGCTCGCACAGCAGCTCAGCACGGCACTCATGCTGAGCTTGTGTTGCGTTCAGGCGTTGTCACGTAAATAACAACTTCCAACACTTAAATAGGTCATAGCACAAAACAGCAGCATGTCAAGTGACTTTTTACTTTTATTATATTCAATAAAATTGTATGTTCCTAAATCTTGAGACACCTCATATGTAAGCTAGACAGACATTTCACCTGCTCATTACTGTGCACACATGTACTGTATGTACTTAGTCCTAAAGAGCCCTTCTGGTGCCAGTAGATACATAGAAACATCCCAGCAGGCTGTGCTTTGCAAGCATACAAAAAAGTTTCACGCATGTGAAAATTATTTTTCATGCGTGTGCTTCACCTCCGCTGCTACAACTCCATCCTAGGGGAAACACTGCTGTGTGCGTTTTGTGCAACAGGTGGATGTGGTAGTCTACTGGTAGAGTAGAGAGAGAGCTAAGTAGCGTTGAAGTAGAGTAGAGCAGGGCAGAGAGATGGAAGCAAAATATATTAAACCCAGTGTTAATACAGCAGAACTGGAGAGAGGGGTGAAAAATAAATAGAGGTGGGCATGGCTCAAGTAGGGCGCAAAATTATAGACGGAGAACGATTGACAAATTTTTCACTTTAAGCCCTTTTTGTGTAGGAATTAAGCTACAATACATGACATATGTTGTTTTAATTAATAAATACAGTGTGAATAAAGATTACACAACATGGAAATAACTGCAGTCTTTGTTTTTTGATAGCCGCTTAAATTAAACAATTTTTATAGGGCAAGTAAAAACTGACTTCGGGCAAGTAGATCTCTGACCAACTTGCCCGACCGGGCAAGTGAAAAAAAACCTTAGCGTTGAACCCTGTGTAGTAACCTGCAAAATTGTCAAATAAAAAGACGGGGTCTGCTTTTGCAGTTTTGCCAAACTGTTGATCCACAATACAAACTCCTCTTCTTCTTCGTCCTCTGCAGGTTATGAGGTCACCACCATGGACGAGGCTTGTAAGGAAGGAAACATCTTCGTCACCACCACCGGTTGTGAGGACATCATCCTGGGACAGTAAGTTTGACCTGATGTTTTCGACTCAACCTGAGCTGAAAACTACTTTCATTAAAGTTTCACAAAGTGCGTGACCTATCCAAAGCATTTCCGAACTCTTGAATAAAAATGTCATTGCTTTATCTTCAGTCACTTTGAGAGCATGAAGGACGATGCCATCGTTTGTAACATCGGACACTTTGACTGTGAGATCGACATGAGCTGGCTCAACAAAAACGCTGCAGAGAAGGTCAACATCAAGCCACAGGTAGGAAAACTTCCACAGACCTTATTCTTATTTGGGGAATGTTCCATTTTAAGCTGCCCGGGGTTCATATTCGAACTTTGGCATCTAGTTTTCTCCTCTGTATTCTTGCTCTGTTAAAGCTTGGCTCTCCAACATCAGTCTCAGCTCTGTATCTGAACCATCACAGAAGCAGTAATCCTTCTCCTCTTCCTCAGGTCGATCGCTTTCGTTTGAAGAACGGCCGTCACATCATCATCCTGGCTGAGGGCAGACTGGTCAACCTGGGCTGTGCCATGGGACACCCATCCTTCGTCATGAGCAACTCTTTCACCAACCAGGTACTGTGACTTTGTGTGAGCGAGAGAAGGGAAAAAGTTGCGGTGAAGTTCTCTTTAGTTGCATGATTTTCAAAGCTACAGCAATATTTTAATTTGACATAAAGACACCATAGTTGCATCCAGTCTGCTTTATTTAACACAGTCCCTGTCTGAGTCTCATCACCTGCTTTTCCCTGTAGGTTCTGGCTCAGATCGAGTTGTGGACGAATACCGCCAAATACCCCATTGGAGTCTACTTCCTGCCTAAAAAGGTCAGAGGTCACACCTATGATTATGAAGTATATGTTATGCAGCATCTCAGCATTAAAACTGGATTTTCACATCCACGTCTAGTCAGGAGAGTAAAATTAAATGCTATCAAGTTAGTTATGCCATGTTTTCATGGCTTGCACCAAAACCCAACAATTAGCCCCTCCTAAGTCCCGCCCCTCTTCGCTCTGTGCTCCAATAACAGTTGAGTGAGCTGGGAACACAACGGAGCCTCAGACAACTCTATTAACGTCTATTAAAAGTGTTTTCAGAAGCCCTCTTTGCACAGATTGTGCTGTAGAGCAGCTACGATGTCCCGTCTTCATGCCGCCTTTGCATTTTTACAAAGTCAAAAAACATCATTCGCTCCACTGTGTGATTTAAGACTGCATGCTGGCATCACGGAATCAAAGAGGTGTGATGGGTGTGACATGTAACACAACAGCGTCAGCGTCTGGTGTGACACATAACACATGCGTTGGCAGCCCTTTATTAAGAATCGCAATGGCATAACATGGAAATAACAATCACTTACTGTCCCTGATGTATGGCGACTGATCTCATCCTCTACTCGGAGGATAAGGAGCTTGCGGACGTCATTGTTCTCCCAATTTGCGGCCATTTTCGGACGCTGTTTTTCCTTTTGAGTTAGCTGCTAACTGCTAAAAGCTACTTTTTTGATCTCCTGCAGTGAGTCGCAAAAACGTCACACCTGTCACCCATGATCTCATCCTGCCAGCTGCCTCTTTTATACAGACATCATTCCAGCACTGTTTTTATCTCTGATGCTGACTCAGAGGCGAGACAACTCTCTCCCCCTTTTCTGCAATTGTACCTTTTTATACAGAACAGTGAGGCAGCGTAATGGCGAGATATTCCCACCTTGAACAGGCAGTGTAAAAGGGACTTAAGTCTTCTAGAGTATGGGAGGCATAAGATGTGCTATTTGCTGGGCTTGTCTAATTTTGATGTGGCTAGGGGACTTTCACAGTCTCCTCAGACATGTAACATATACAGTCACATTTTAAGTTCGCTAATGTTAGTGAAACACTTGCTAACATCATGTTACATCAAAAAAATGTCTAATGTTCCTTTGTTTAGGCTCTGCGCCGCCCAAAAGTAACTTTCTGAAGAGAGACAAAGGTTAGGTCAGCACTATGGTCTGTACTCTGTAATAAATACATAGAGTACTTTACTGATTCCCAGAAAAGGAAAATGGGACACGTTTCCTGGTAGTTGTGACGGTTTCGTCATCCTCAGTCTCTACTACTTCCTTTTTTTTTTTTTTTTTTTTTTTATTAAAGTGAAAGGCTCAATTCTTGTCGGTTTGCCTCGTTCATTTAAGTTAGGACCTTGAATGTGTCCCTCTGTCACATACTATTTTCCTGCTCGGAGAAGCCAGACTGATCTATTGTTTCTGTTTGAGCCATTAAAAAAGCTGTCTGAAAACCAGACTCTGGGCCAGACTTTTGGTCGGAGGCTTTACTTGTCAGATTTAATTTAAAAATCACAGATAATGATCTAAAACTTACAGCAACAGCAAGAAGGAAGGGACAGTTTGAAGTTATGAAAACAATATGTAGTTGGTGTAGTCGGAGGTGAGGTGTTTTTCCTGTGCAATAGCCAAACACTAGATGTCTGTTCAGTGTTGAGGGCTGTAACCAGAGGACGGAATGGATGCAGCCAAGATGTAGATCAGGCTGGGTGACTTCAAAAAGAGGGATTTACTTGGTATGAAAACTATTAGTTTTGAGGGCAGTCTCATGTGGTGTCTGTCAGTTCCTTTACACTGAATTTGGCATGAAGTGTGTTTCACTTAAGCCTGAAAACAGCAGTGAAAAAATTAAAGCAGTAAATCCCAGATGTGATGTTTTTACAGTGAGTAGTAAAGACAGCGGCTACATCAAAGGGAGCGGGGTTCATAAGACGGGCAGGAATTTCGAGCCAAGATACAAAAGCTGGACAGGAAGAGGAAGCTGCTGGCGAATGCAACACAATTATTTGGTGCTTTGCAGTAAAAAGCTAAGAGATGATATAGAGCTTTAAAGAGTGAGGTTATTCCCACAGAACATCTTCCTCCATCCAAGACAACTCTTTACCTTCCACATAAATCCTTCACATTTGTCCTCCGTGTGTGTCAGCACAGAGGTTATTCTTACACAAAAGGATCACTTTACAGATCCATTCAGGCTTCTCTGAAATACGCTGAATCCATCAGTCGATCCACAGAAGTGTTGCTTAATCCTCTGTTGGCTCAAACGAGTTACGATTTTGAGCTTGTGAAATGAAATCAATGTATAACATTTATAAACCTGTGAACAACCACCTGCACAGCAAATTAAAGTTAGTGAATATTCAGAAAAGAGGATGTAGTCGTAGGAAATATGTGACTGCTTTTGACTCCTTGCACAGATTATATCAATGTGAGGTGATAACATAAGTTTTTATTTAGACATAAAGCAGAAAACTGAGGTGAGAGTTTTGCCGACTGCAGTGTCTCATACTCAGTGATGTTGTTCTGCAGCTTCCTGCGCCCCTGGTGAGGTAACTTGGAAAGGACAAAGTAAACTCACTGTCAATGCACCTGGGGAACGCACTGTTATTTTCCCCGATAATGCTACATTATGAACAAGTCCATGTTGAAATCTTGAAAGTATTTCTCATGTCACAGAAACCACTTGTTCAGATGTTAATGTACTGTCTGTGATTTGTTCGGGTGCCCACTGACCCTCATCCATGGCTCTCTAAAGCTCTGTGAGCCACTGTTGCTGGTAGACCTTCTAAAATTTTAGATTTAGAAAATGTACCTGAATTCACACAGGCATTCCTGTAACTTTTCATCTCATCTGCTGTGACAGATGTTGTATTGAGTCATGTCGATGATGACTAAATGATGTTTGCAGTTCAGGGGACGCAGCAACAAGCCATATTTTTCTCCTGATAATAATAGTGATGATGTGAATGTGCCACTGATACTGTATGGACTCATGTCCTGCACCGTGTTGAAGAAATATGTTCAGCTGCCATTTTCTTACTGTGTATATATCATACAGGGTTCCCATTAGTGCTGCATGATTAATCTAATTGCAGTTGGAATCGCGATGTCAGGCTGTGTGATTACATAACCGCATAAAAGGTTGCGATTTAATGTAAATAAATGTTAACGTGTGCGCCCGTGGACGTGACTGCCTCTCCTGTAGTGTGTGGAGTTTGTTGACATTACGCCCCAAGCTATCCTGGTGTGTGCGGCACGTATGGCCAGGTGACCAGCCAGCGTGCAGCAGTGACCAACATAGACGCAGAAGAAGAGCATGAGCACGACCATGAACAGGCTGAGTTGGTGGCGGAAAAAAACCCCAACGTCTATTACATGGCGATACTTTGGATTCAGGTACGGCGATGTTGAACAGAAAGACGTGCTGTGTAAAAGTTTAAAAGTTAAAGTCGCCACGTCCTGCGGCAACACGACCAATCTATATCAACACTTGAGACAGCACAGCACAGGGAAAAGCAGGAAGAGTGCATGCGAGAGAAAGCCGAGCCGTGTAACGTTGAAGACAAAGAGACAACTGAAAGCCGCCAGAGCCTCATAAAACAACATCCAAGCACACAGGGAAATCACGGACTCCATAACAAACTATATAATAACAAATGAAAAACGGAGCAATTTTGCTCGGGTTCGGCCCACATGACGTGCTGCTGTGTTGTGCTATGGCGTGCTGGAATTTGTCATTTACGTGACAACACCTGAACGCAACACTGCTGGAATTTGTCATTTACGTGACAACACCTGAACGCAACACAGGCTCGCTCCGCTGTGTGTGCAGTGCCGTGCTGCACTGCTGTGTGACCTGTGCTCAGTCTGTTCATGGTTATTTACACTGTCCATAACAATAACTATGTCAGGTCAGGTCAGTGCCCCCTGATATAATGTAGGGGAAACACTGAATCAAGTGGAGTATGTGTGAATGAGGGCTTTAACCAGTGCAGTGGACACAGTGAAGTTCATGCTTTTCCAAGATGAAGATTTTATTCTGGGTCCTCAAAGAGTGGTGGAAAAGTTTTGCTCATGAGAATGTGTGAGAACCCGATCATATCTCATGCAAAATGAGATTTTCCTTGTAGTTTGTCAAAAAAATAAACTTCAGTGGGGCCCGGCTCCAATAACCACCTGGGGGCCCGGGGGACTCACTACATTATCAACATCTCTGCACAAGACAGTGAGACATACACACACTAATTTAATTTAATAAAATTTCACAAGCTCAAAACATTGACTGTTGTGGGCACGTTTATCATTTATCAAACAAATGTCAAACGTTATTTTGTTCCAGCTTCTCTTTTTTTTCTTTTGTATGTTTATCATTGTACATTCAGAAATGTAGTTTTGGACTGTTTTAACAAAATAAGCAATTTAGTTGCCTCAAGCTCAGGAAAGTTGCGATAGATAATTTCAGCTTTTTGTAAATAACAAACCATAAAAACCAAATCAGAATGATCTGTAATGAAAACAAGGATTAGTGGCTTTAATCTGAAGTCAGCACTCACAACTCTGAGACCATTTCCCTTGAAACATTGCTGAGTGACAAAGTTCTTTGTCGTCATATGTACAGCATCAGACCTTCAAAAGAAAAAACATTTGCAAGACAGATAATGTGTAAATACAGAAGAGAGGCCAATAAGCGAACAGCAGTCTGATCTAACAGCATCTTCCTCTCTCTGTCTCCACAGTTGGACGAGCAGGTGGCAGCCGCTCACCTGGATAAACTGGGGGTGAAGCTGACCACGCTGACAGACAAGCAGGCCAAGTACCTGGGTCTGCCCACCGAGGGGCCCTTCAAACCGGACCACTATCGCTACTGAGCGCCCCGTCCAGCTGGGGAAGAGGCAGAGAAGAAGAAAGAGGAGGAGGAGGAGGAGGAGGTGTGGACAGAACGGTGTTGGTGTTTAGGTGCAGCAGGGTTTGGTGTGTGGGAGCACGTTGAGAGATCGCAGGCAGGTTGCACTCTGGGCACCATTTTGGGTTTTGGACTTCTAAATGTCGACTTTTCAGGGACACGGAGACAGTTTGTGTTTTTGTTTCTTCCCCTTCAATAGCCTTTCATATCAAATGCTAAAGATGTGTTTCACATGTTGCATCCTGTGTCGATCGAAGTGATCTGACACGACTGAAGTTGGGAGCCGACACCTTGCTTTTGCTTTACTGGGGTCGTTTCTGGTCGAAGCAGGACGTCTGCTGCCCCACACTGACCCAAAGCTTCTGTCAGTAGATTTATGGACATCAGGTGGGTGTAGAAGGCTGTTTCTGCAATTTAAATCAACATCCAACCCTGATCTCCACCTGAAAGCTACTTAGTTCGTCTCATCGCCATCTTCTTTGACTCTACCACACCAGTATCTTCAGTCCTCCACCATCTCCTCTCTCTTTCTCATCAGTACTCTTCTGAAACACCATCAAGTGCTACTGCGGCTGTTTAAGAGAATTCCTCTCGTTGTTCGTCATTCCCTCTCCGTTTATGGAATAAAATAAACCCTGATCTTTTTCTACCTGAGCTCTTCTCTCCGTCTCGCCGTGGCTCGAGGTGGAAGGTGACAGAGCAGGTTTTTCTTGTGCGTCTTTAATGAATCGAGGCAAAGTTCAGTGTACAGCGGCCTTATTCCACTTTATTCCCATCAGCGCTGCCCTGTGTTAGCACTTACTGACAGCTGTACCTGAACTGTGTGAGAAGATGCTTGTGACGTGCTGCTTGGTGTTCTCAGTGTGTTTACTAATTATCCATGTTGATCAGTAGAGTGAGGAGAAGCACTGCTGCCAAAGGAACCACCAAAGCACATCATGTTTTTGCCTGATTTCTAAACAAAGTCTTATTTCTGTTGCCTAATTTTCTTTCATGATTGTGATTTATTTAATCTGACTTGAAGGGCCAAACGTGTGCAGCGGCCCCCTCTTATCCTTTGATTCTCACTGGAGCCGATCAGGGTGACGTTAAAGCGGTGGCCACGGTTCTCAACGGTTACAGCCTGAAATGCAGAGTTCAACTGCTTGTTAACGGTGGAGTGAAACTGTCAAGTGTGACAATGAGAAATAAAAAAAAAAAAAACATGTTGACTTTGGATTGTTTCTCCTTCATATGGTCTTTTATGACAAAGTGGAATTTATTTTTTTTAATTTTATTTAAGACATGAGACTGTGCGTTAGCCAACATTTTAGCAAATGTAAATGCACTCGAATTATCTTAAATGCTAGTTTTCATCGTCAGTCCCTTCGCCAGCTGTAAAAAGGCATCCTAGAAAAATTAAAAACAACAAAACGCAGCATGTAAAACAGGTCAAAACTCATCACACATAATATGTTTACAGATAAAATCCACTGTCACACGTTACAGTTAAATATTACATGTATGTTCACATCTTAGGTTGTCAGCTATCCATTTCTTTGCATTAACTTTAACGGACTGATATGATGAAGATGAGATGTAACTGTTAGTGGGACTGAACTCCACTGATGCGATGCCCTGAAGGAAAAAACGACCAGGCTGGATTCATTTTCTCTCAGCAGGATCGTCTCCCCTCGCTGCCCCTCTGGCAGCTCTGTCAGCAGTAGATCTGAAGATTATGGAGCCAGATACAGGAGGAAGTGCTGAACCACACATAATCTTATATACAAGACTAATATTTTACTAGTCTTGTGAGGTTTTCCTAGCTCAGTACTAGTTAATACTTCTCCAGTCGCCAGAAGCAAATGTTGGCAGATGAATCGAACGTAGTCGAAGGAGAAAACAAAGCTGAGACATAAATGTATTTTCCAGACTGTTCTTTATAAACATCCATCAGCATACACCAAGTTTATATCGACATATTCCGGGTGATTCGACTTTCAGTCTGACATCCAGATAAAGTGGTTTAATCATCTGGATAAACCGTCTGCTTGTTTACAACCTGTCTGACTGCTCGTTTCTTGACCCCACAGGATGCTGTAGTAGAAACTCTATTACAAACAGTGTTATCACAACATGTAGAGATGATGGAAGTATTAAGAGGACAAGAAGGTCTTATTGACAATTTCCTTTAAGAGGATAGAGAGACTTTGTTGGGCGAGTAGGATGCACCTGGGGCAAATCTGATTTTGTGGGAAAGCAAGTGATGTAAATACATAGATAAAGGCCCTGCTGGTTGAAGCTGTGCGTGCTGTAACTGCAGCGGCATCATCATGTTGTGTTTTTGGAGGCAGAAGTGATCATATATGGGTGAGAGGGTGGAGCTGTGGACAAGTGAGGGGTGGATCTGTCTCATAAACTACAGCGACACCTCGCAGACAGCCTGTCACTCAGAGCAGCCCCGCCAACAAATATGCATAACTTTGGGCCTTAATAAGAAGTCAGTGAGTGAATTATAGAAAAATTAACCTCGGTACAGTCGTCATGAATGTTGATAGTAACTACAGAAACCCAAACTGTTTGCTGCACAAGGCTGTAAACATGTTTATTTCTGCTGTAAAGTTGGACATTTTAACATGGAAGACGTGGGGATTGACTGTTAGAGCTGCAGTTTTTCTTAACTTCCGTGTTGGCTCGATTTTTCAGCCTCAGAGGATGCAGCTTGAATTGAGTCCATCTACATGTCAGTATATTCTAGCACTATGCAGCTGCACATGCTTTCCAGTAAAACACTATGATGGGCAATTTGAAAATTTTCTAGGTTGTGGTTTTGCTAGCTTTTCCAAAATGTAGAGGATGACTCAGTGTGAGCCGACGAGAACACACATCAGGTACACAACACTGTGACGCAGGACGTCCACCATTGAACTTTATGTTGGAAAGAAAAAGTGGTAGTCAATGGAGAGAGACTGTTTTTTGATCACATTTGGAACTGCAGTTGAGGGGCGGCACGGTGGTGCAGTGGTTAGCACTGTCGCCTCACACACACACACACACACACACACACACGACCTCCAACAAGATAAGCGGTTATGGAACTGCGACTTTCTTGATGTGCAAAATGATCTTTTAAAAGACAAAGATCGTGACGTTTTTGATTTGAGTATTTATGTTAAATTGACTTTAAAGACAAAGGTCTGAAAATGTATAACTTTAAAATGGATTGATGTATTGAAATTTCTTTGGTACCCTTAGATCAGGAATCCAAAAAATTGAGGAAAAAGTCACATAAGTTGACATTTTTACCGGAGCAAATAATGCAGATGAATTGAAAGATGAATATGGTGAATTTTGAATTTTTTTTTTTTTTTTGAGGTAATTGCTGAAATGTAAAGTCGATTGTTACAGCGCCACCTTCAGGTCAATGAGTGTCCTTTTTTGTGCCTTAAGCCCTATTCAGACGGGATTAGTTTTACATAGGTACGTGGGGTAAAGTAATAATTACCAGAGATTTTAGTCCCGTCCGAATGTGCCATGTCTGTAATCATTACCGCACGATGTCAGTAAAGATTACCGCGACTTTAACCTTCTGTAAAAGGGTCCCGGAAAATTACCTCAGGTTATACTAATCCCAGTAAATATGTGTGTAGATATTTCATCATATCCTGTTTACAAGTGGTTTTTCGCGGATTTTCAAGCATGGAGGCTCTTGAAGAAGCATTCAGTTTTGCACTTCACAGTCGGACAAGTCCGTGTGAAACCTCAGGTACTGTGGGCCTACGACGAACACGATTCAAGTGTGTTTTGCCTGGAAGGAGTGTGGTACGCACAGAAAGCAACGTCATATGCACATGGCGACAGGAGGGGACGGCGGTGCGTGAATGGATTTACCCCTCCCAGTTGTGGTAGTTTTACTGATATTTCTTATCCCGTGCGAGGTGGCCATTAATAGGGTGACAACAGCTAAATTGGGCCATCAGGTAAAATGGGCCATTTAAGGTTTGAGCGTCTCAGCTCTTAACAGCCAATGAATGCAAATGATTTCAAACTATGGCGCAACAGTACTTGACATGTAACAATTGATATGATTGGTCTATGGTTGCTATGGTGGGTGGGGCAAAGCCTCATATTGAGACTGCTCCAGAGAACTGCATGGTGAGTGCCCTGACATACCAAATCTTAACTGTCAATGATAAGGTTGATAATTCAATAAAAAACAAATGTACATATATAAATAATTTTGTATAATACATGTCCTGATGCTAATGTTTTGCTAAATAAAATTAATTTTTGATGAAAAAGCATTGTTTGTTAGTGGCCCAATTTACCTTAATGTGTTCAGGTAAATTGGGCCACACATTTCAGCTAAAATGAGCCAAGTTCTGAGCTGAGTTTTAGCAAATATTATGATGGTTCCTCTTATTAAAAAGTATTCATATATAAATATATTATTATATTATTAAATATAATCACTAACGACCTCCTCCTCTCTGCCGACTCTGGCCACCTCAACATACTCATCCTCCTTGACCTCACTGCTGCCTTTGACACCATCAACCACACCACTCTGCTGTCCCGCCTACAAACTTCCTTCAACATCACTGGCTCTGCTCTTCCTGGCTCAAATCATACCTCACCGACAGACATCAGTTCATCCACGTCAACAAC
>NC_065529.1:45895142-45916914 GCF_006386435.1 Epinephelus moara | reverse complement strand
ACCTTTTCAAATCCGCTTTTAACCTTTAACATTAGCTTTTCGTTCTTGGTTCCTCATGTGCCCTCCTTTTCTTTGTTTTGCACTATGCTTTTGCACCTTGTTGTTTTATATTGTCCTTGTCTTCTGTTTATGTCTTTGCACTTACATGTATGTACTTCTTTTCTTTGGTCTTAAATGTAAAGCGTCTTTGAGAGCTGTAAAAGGGCTGTATAAATAAAATGTATTATTATTATTATTATTACAGGCCTCTTCATTTTCCTTTGTAATTATGTATGTGTGTGTTCGCTCTGGTCCAGGGCGCATCGTGAGCTAGGTCTCACTAGCTAGCGCTCAGTCACACACACACACACACACACACACGAGAAAGGGAAAGGTGAAAGAGGCATGTACTGTAGCCTAGAAGTGATAAAGTAAAGTAACATGAAACTATAATTACAGTATGGCAAACAAGAAGGAACAGAGAGGAACGGAGAGGAGGAGAAAAGAAGAGGAAAAAGAAAGGATGTCTATAAGGGAAGTAACAAATACAACCAGTGGGTAGAGGAGAGGATGAGGGGAGCCTTAGATGAATACAGGATAATTTGATTATATTATAAAAAATGACTGTTTCACTTTGCAGTTTGAGTGGCCCATGTTACCTGAACACTGCGCATCTCAAAAATGGGGGACAGCTGATGTTTCAGCAGCTGTAGGGTCTTAACAATTATATTTTATGACATAAATTCAGCACAAAAATATTTAAAAAAAAGTCATTAGTAATCATAGGAACACAATCAAATGTCATACATTGTTTTTTCTTAGTTTCCCAAGTGATTAACCAAAAAGTGGCCCANGCTGATGTTTCAGCAGCTGTAGGGTCTTAACAATTATATTTTATGACATAAATTCAACACAAAAATATTAAAAACAGTCATTAGTAATCATAGGAACACAATCATATGTCATACATTGTTTTTTCTTAGTTTCCCAAGTGATTAACCAAAAAGTGGCCCAATTTAGCTGATATCACCCTATTACCGACGTCCTGTGGTAAAGTGACATTACCCCACGTGCCCATGTAAAACTAATCCCATCTGAATAGTGCTTTAGTCGTGGGTTGAATTTACAACTCACCTGCCAGTTTTGATGAGTTTTTGTTGCACTTATTTTGCTGCACAAACACTTTTAGCAGAGAAGAATAAGAAGAAATAAAAGAAAACAACAGCTGTTTGGACCTTTGATCATGTGGCTCAAGAAGCTGACATGAGATCAACTATAAATAGTTTTGTTTTTCTCAATATTGAACTCTTATTCAATCAGAGCAGAACTGATTCTCAGAATCTTTGACTGAAGCAGCGTGGGCTCCAGTGAAACTGTCACGCTGCTGCGATTGTTGAGTCAGACAGATTTATGCAGAGCCCTTGTGTCTGATGAGATGGAGGTTATTTGTGGGGAAGGGAGGGACCGCTCGGTTTTATTTACATCCTGTCTGACCGACCACTTAAAGTAAAATATCATAACCAGCAGGAATGAAATCGGAAATTTAAATGTAAGGAAATACGGTCTGTGTCAGTGAAACTGTGGTCTCATATTTGGGTAAATCTGGTCTCTGAAGTGAAGCTGCTGTTTGGCCGAGTTACAATCCAAACAGTCCCGCGATTCCCCACCAGCTGAACACTTTGATAAGATCTGTACTGCACAAGTCCTCCAGGCATCAATCGAAGCTTCTATTTTATTATAAGAATTGAGTTAGCTCGCAAAACCCAAACCAGATGTCAGAGCAGCAGATCTGATACTGATATAAGAACTTTAAAATCATTTTCAGAACCACTCTGAGAGTCTGCTGATTGGATTAAACCCCAGAGGTGGGATGAATGGACCTTTTTAAAACCAGTCTCAGATAAAGGTACTGTTAAAAAAACACTTCCAAACAAACAAGAGCAGAACCAGACCAGAGATTTAAAGTTCATGTGTAACTGTGTGATAAAAGATGGTTTATGTCTGTGTTTGAAACTATCAGCATGTTATTGTGGAGAGATCCTCACGCATGAAGAAGGTAAACTTCAGTTGTTGAATACCTATTAGTCGGCCGTTTACCCAGATAGTCTTGAAGCGTAACACTGGGGATTAAAACAAACCTTTGATAGCGTTCTTGAATTGTGCAGGTGCTAATTTGAAAGTACAAGATGGCAGAGTAAATAATGTTACATTATATGTATGTATATATAATGTTACAAATAACAGGGATAAAAGTACTGAACATGCTAATTAAAATATATTTAATAACTGGTGTAAGAGCCTTTGTTTGCTTCCTGTATGAAGAAAGCAATCTCTGTGTTCAGATGTGGTTTTGGTCCATTCTTCCACGAATGTTCTATCAGGGTTAGGGGTGCTTTCACACCTGCCCTGTTTGGTTCGGTTCAGTTGAACTCAAGTTAGTTTGCCCCCTCAGTGTGGTTCGTTCGTTTGGGCAGGTGTGCACCAAAGCAACCAGACCGAGACCTTCTTGAAGAGGTGGTCTCGGTCTGGTTACAAACGAACTCTGGTGCGGTTGGTTTGTGGTGAGAAGGTGTTTCGACCTGGATGTGAAGCAACTGCAGTCACATGACACATTGTTTGGGTTAAACATGAGCATGTTACAGTCCTGGAGGATTATTAATGTGCACCTCCTCCTGTACTGCCTTAATATGCACATTCAGCACATCCAATGCATCAAAACATTGTTTTCTAGTTGGAGCCGCGCCTCGTTTTCAAACTGTATGGTTTGACTAAAATGAACAATGACAGCAATATAGTCCACGATGAGCAGCGCTAAAATCAACCTGCGTAGTTGTCCCTCCATTGTGACATTAGAAAGTGTCACATTTATCTTGCAAGTGTACTCTTCTTCAACGTTTGCTTTACTTCCTGGATTTTCCCCACATGGAAATTGTGTCCAATCAAGAGCAGCTTTCTCACACAAGGCATTTGATCTGGTCCGCTTGTGAATGCTGTCGTGAGAACACGAACCAACTCTAGGCAATTATACAACTTTGGGACAAAATTAGTCCCTGATTCAGACCAAAGGAGACGACTCTAGGGCTGAAAGCACTCTGAGTCTAATCCAGCACCTTTATTTTCTGTCTCTGGAAGCAGTTGAGAGTCTTGTCTGCAGTATGTTTTTGATTGTTACCCTGCTGGAAAGTCCAGCTGCATCTCATCCTCACCTTCTTGGTGGATGGCATCAGATTCCTCACAAGAATTTCTTGAAACATGGCTCCATTAATCTTCCCTTTGATAATTTGGATTCTGCTGGTTCCATGAAAAGAGAAACAGCTCCACACCATGACGCCTCCACCTTCAAACTCCAAATATGTCATACTATTTGCAGAAAAGTTAGATTTTTGTCATATCTGACCACACAATGTTCTCCCTCTAATCTTCTCCAAATGTCGTGTAGCCACCAACACGATGTGTCATGTTTGGAGAAATCATAGCTCTGTGTGTGACCTTAAAAGCCCCATACCTACAGTGTAGTTTGGCGGTAGAGGCATCATGGTGGAGCTGTTTATCTTTTCATGGTACCGGCAGAATCCAAATTATGAAAGGGAATATGAATGTACCGGAAAATTCTTGAAGAATCTGTTGCCATCCACCAAGAAGGTGAGGATGAGACGCAGGTGGACCTTCCAGCAGGATCACAATCTAAAACACACTGCAAAGACTCAAGTGGTTCCCGCTGCGTTTTCCCCCCGACGCCTCTGGTCACCATTACGCAATATTGGTGACCAGCCGTGTATCATGCCGACGTTAGAGGACGGCTTTTTTGTTGCTGTCTGGCACTGGAAGTCACTGACCAAGCACCAGATTTCGATGACTTCAGAGAGAAACCGAGTTGGAAGATCAGAATTCACCGGCAGGCCCTCAGAATATTTAAAGACTCTGTGTGGAAAATCTGATTAAAATCCCATCTGAACACTGTGAGAGATTCAATTCTTAACACAGGAAGTGTCTTAAAAGCCGGCATTATTTTCGCTGTGTAGTTTCATTGAGTTGATATCAACGTCTGGTGTAAATTTCATTTAAACAGCTGCATTGGAAATATGTTAAATGACAAAAATGTCGACACGTTAAACCTTTGTAAATTAAACTGTAACTGAGACGTTCGACAGACAGGAGGCCTGAAATTATTTCAGGCTGTGGAACTGATGATTGTAGGAATATTGTTCATGAAAATATGAGTATAAGGGTCGTGTTCAGGGAGCTCTAATCAAATAAAGCCATAAATGATCCACTGGTTCAACTTTGAAAAGTGAAGGTTACAATATTCATGCATCTTTTTAGTTCCAGTCCTTGCCTGACTGAGTCAATCCTGTGAGTCTTTTATAATCTGACGAACTCAACTAGTAGAGTACAACCAATTTGCTTTGACCTCGAAAGCATAAGAAGTTGAACCGACTTAATATTTAAAATATCTTACTATATAATGACGAAAACTCTGTGTCTGTTCCACGTTTGTCTCCTCACTGACTTGGTCAATCCATGTGAAATTTGGCACAGTGGTAGAGGGTCATGGGAGGATGCCAATGAAGCAATATTACATCAATTGGCCAAAGGGGGGCGCTATAGCAACCGATTGAAATTGCAAACTTTGAATGGGCATATTTCATGCCCCGTATGTCGTAGAGACATGAAACTTTGCACAGAGATGCCTCTCCTCATGAGGAACACATTTGCCTCAAGAACCCATAACTTCCGCTTATATAGATTTTCCGCCATTTTGAATTTTTTGAAAAACACTTCAAATGGATCTCTTCCTAGGAAGTTTGAGCGATCTGCATGAAACTGGGTGAACATAATCTAGGGACCAATATCTAAAGTTCCCTCTTGGCAAAAGTTGGAAAACTTACTAAAACTGAGCTTCTATAAGGCAATGAATATTGCGGAGGGCGTGGCTCATCACATAAAGGTGTATAACATCTCAAGGGTTTCACCCATCACCACGCAACTTTGTAGGCATATGACCACACATAATCTGAGGGGACCCCTCCATTATTGACCCCATCAAACAAAATGGGGGCGCTAGAGAGCTCATTTCTTATCTAGGCCTAACCGCCATATGGATTTTTACTAAACTTGGTAGATATGTAGAACAGGACGCCTCAAGGTGACTGGAGAAATTTAACTCTAATTGGCAACTGGGTGGCGCTATAACAACAGAAAAATGCTTCAAAATGGCTAAAATGCGACCGATCGCTGTGGCTCCCCCTGTGGACCAATGTTGTTGTTTTTTTCTAATTTTTGCTATGACTAAGTCATGGTATGGTATGCTGTACATAATCACAGAGACTGTCAGTGTGTCATTCTGTCAGTCAGTCATTCTGTCTGTCCCACGTTTTTCTACTCACTGACGTGGTCAATCTGTGTGAAACTGCACATAGGCATTAAAGGGTTTGGCATAGGTAGAAGGTGACAGAGCTACCAATGAGTATGGACTAGTTTAAAATAAGTTATCAACTGATTAAACAACCTTAATGTAACAAACAAATTTTTTATGTTGAAAAACTTTTTATCCACTAAAACCATGAATTATTTTTTAGAGTGTACTTTAAGTTTATTTGACAGTTTGTTGATTTCAGAAGTTTGTCTTCTTTATTTCAAGTGTTATCCACAAACCCATGAGTCATTTTTAAAAATGTAGTGGGTTGACTTTAAGATATACTTTATTCATTTTCAATTTTTTGACTCTATTGTCAAATGCACACACACACAGGCCCAAAATACACACAGATGCACTAACAGCCATGTGAAAAAATTAGGACAACCCATTAAATATTCAGATCTTTTATTAAGAAATGTTCAGATATCGATGTCTAATCTTGTTTTTTATTAATCTCTGGAAAAGAAAGTGATTTAATTGCAGGTAAACAACAAAAAATAACCTTGTTTTACTCATTAAACAAAGGATATCAACACAAATGCGTATTCTAACTGAGGAAAAAGTTCGGACACCCTGCCCCTGAATAGTTCGTGTTACCCTCTTCGGCTGAAATAACTTCAGTGACACACTTCTTGTAGCCATTAGTTTTCAGCCAGTCCTTGGTGGATTCACTGGTATGTTTTGGGTCATTGTCATGTTGCAGGGTCTCACACGTTCCTCATGCATCCTCTGATACATGGTAGAGTTCATGGTGGATTCTACGATGGTGAGCTGGCCCGGTCCGGCTGCAGCAAAGCATCCTCAAACCATGACATGTCCACCTCTGTGTTTCACAGTTGGTATGAGGCTCTTTTCCTGGAGGGCTGTATTTGGTTTATGCCAAACATGCCTTCTGTTATGGTGTCCACATAATTCAGTTTTAGACTCATCTGTCTGAAGAACATTATTCCAGAAGTCCTGGTCTTTGTCTACATTATCTGTGGCAAACTTCAGTCTGGCCTTCATGTTTCTCTTAGAGAGCAGTTTTCCTCCTTGCACACCTCCCTTAAGGCTCTTTATGACTGTAGAGGCACTTTCACATCACCAGTATTAGAGCCTGCTGTAGGTCCCATGATGACATTTTAGGGTTTTTGGAGACTTCATTTATCATGTTGCGGTCTGATCTCGGGGTGAACTTGCTTGGACGGCAAGACCTGGGCATGTTGGCAGTTGTTTTGATTGTCCTCCACTTGTAGACTGTTTTTCAGACAGTGAAATGCTGATTTTAGATTCTTTTGAGATCTTTTAAAATCCCTTACCTACGGAAGCATATTGCATTCACTTGACAAAAAAAAAAAAAGCCCTGTTTTTAATTTTTTTTTTCCGTTTTTTTTGTGCTAATTTTTTTTTCTGTTTTTCGTGGTAATTTTTTTCTGTTTTTCAGGTTTTTTTTTTTTTTTTCTGTTTTTTTTGTGGTAATTTTTTTCCTGNTGTTTTTCGTGGTAATTTTTTTCTGTTTTTCAGGTTTTTTTTTTTTTTTCTGTTTTTTTTGTGGTAATTTTTTTCCTGAACGAGGAGACGAGATACTTCAAAATCTCGCGAGAAGCTCCCGCCTGGCACCAGCAAGTGACTCCTGCTCATGGATGTATTTTGCATCCGTGCTCCTGCTCCTAGACATTTTCAACTACGGGATCAATAAGGGTAAGGCACGTAATTAGTTACACACAGGGTTTGATAATCTAGCTATGTTTTCGACTGCATCCTTCTAGTGTAGGCCTATCGCTCAATGTAACGGGTTAGGTTAGTAACAGGTTGTAACAACGTTAGCTGACAAACATGTATGGGCATGATTTCAGTTGTCAGGTAACGATGTTACAACCTGTTACTAACCTAACCCGTTACATTGAGTGATAGGCCTACACTAGAAGGATGCAGTCGAAAACATAGCTAGATTATCAGCAGGTGCCAGGCGGGAGCTTCTCGAGAGATTTTGAAGTATCTCATCTCCTCGTTCAGGAAAAAAAATTACCACAAAAAATAGAAAAAAAATTACTCAGACGAACAGGGCTTTTTTTAATTGAAGTGAACGCAATACGCTTCCGTACTTACCAGACTCACAAGCTGCTCCAATCTTCTTTCTGATGGCCTCAGACAGCTCTTTCTATCTCACGGTGGTGATGTGATAAATAAAAGCAATATTAATAGTAAATTATAAATAGACTTTAGTCTTTTGATCACTCAAAGTGCTTTTTACGTTTCATGTCACATTCACACACACAGTCATACACTCATAGTCGAGGTTAGTGGACGACCTGCTCTACCTCCTGAGCCACAGCCACCATCTTTTAAAACACATGACAGATGAATAGATGTGTCAGTGTGTGAGTGTATCTTACACACTCTGTAGTCGTCAGCTGTGTTTCACTGCGCTCCTTCACCAGCAGGTGGCAGTTTGTGCTCTCGGGATTATGTGTCATTGTGGACAGTGTGCTGAAAACCATAATACCTACTTAGTTGTCAGCAGCAGCACTCAGATCGGGCGAATGGGCGACCACTTCCTGTCTTTTGTCCAACACCAAGGTAATTATGGTTAATTATTATGGTTAACTGACTCAAACTAAATTAAACTAGGTGTGGGAAAAAATCTCAACAGAAACTAGACTTTAGGAAAAAAACTATCTGACACAAAATGGTGTAATTACAAAACCAACTAAAATGAAATAAGATATAAAAAAATATATATACAGGAATTTTTTTTAAGTTTTAGAGTTTGTAAATTTGGTAAAATGTGTCCACGACACAAAGACGATGAGGCACTGGTGCAAATGTTTAGAGAGACTGTGAATCGACATGACTGTCAGTCAGCTGCCTCTACACAGCCTTGTGTCTGTGTTGTAATAGCTGTTCTGAACTTCTTAAATCTTGCCCCTGACAAATACTCCTTATATTAAATAAATCAAAAATAAAACTAACAAAAACTAAAGGAAAGCTTAACATTTTGTAAACAATAAAAATGAAACAAGCCACAGAGTCACCATGAAAACTAACAAACTAAACTGAATTGAAAACAAAAATTTAAAATGAAATAAAAACTAATGAAAAATACAAAACTATATTAACTCTGTCCAACACTCATTTAAAGGCGATCAGTTAAGTTTATATGAAGAATGTAGTGTTATAAATGTTACAGGAGGATCAGACATTAGATGCTGAGAGTTTATAATATCAAAAATTCTGGATGAAATGATCAGATCCAAAACTTGTGTTTTATTGTTGATTTTAATGAGAAAATTGCATAAATGTGTCACTTCCTGTCGGAGAGCCCCCGTTTAAACAGACTCATTTACACTCTCGGCTAGAGAGGCTGTGAGCAGCTCCACAGCTCCAGCTGCCTTGTACCGTACGTTATTTTATGCTCTGTGAGGGGACTGATTTGAAAGGTGCTCTTTAAATAAAACTTATTATTATTAAGCATCATTAAAAAAATCAACAAAAAACGCAGCATAAAACAAGTAATAAACAAAACCATAAGTTTAAGTTAAGAAAAAAAGATAGCTTAAATAAACTGCAGATTTTGACTTTAAACATCTACTGAGTGATCTGATGAAAGAAAAGGTGATGAAGCAGAGTGGTAAAAGGGCCCCAAACGTGTTGCAGACATCAAACTCGGAGTGAGTGTGTATTTACGACATTAAATATCTCGAGCCTCATTTTCCTTCAAATCCTTTACTCAAAATGAAACCAGTTGCACAAAACACCCTAAATCTTCTTCTTAAGGTTTCTTTAAAATGTTCATTTGAGTATTTATGGTTTTCTCCTGCTCTTGGTTTTAAAACTTCATGAAACCCTCGACTGACTGCACAAAACACATTAGCAACCAAAGCAAGGTAAAATAAAAAAGATCTTAAGGTACCTGTGAGTTTATCTTAACTGCAACATGACCGAGTTTATGGTGATAAACCATTTTGATTTTACACAACAGATTTGACTGAATTTATTTTCGTTGCACTTTCTCCGTACAATTGTTTTCTGGTATTTGGGGATCAAACTTACTTTGTAGTTTGTATTCCTTCCTGCAAGTGTTGAGTCTCTTCCTCCTCTGACCAGTTTGGTTTTCTTGTCTTCTTTTCTTCTGCCATTTTTTCAGTATCTAACTATGATCCAACTTCTTGAGACAATAACAGTGAGTCCAAGCAAACTTTCACAGCTCTCTTTAAACACAATAAATGAGTTTAAACATTTTAAGGGATTCTGTGTGACTGTGTAAGGCCCTCAGCTGAGAAGAAATTAAGCCTAAAGTGTCATACCTAAGGAGAAAACTCAAGGTGTTAAATGCAACTGATCCATGGATCTTTGGACTGTATTTTACTGATTATAGATCAAAAACAATCACCAAAGCACTGCATCCTGTTTTTATTTATGTTTCACACAACAGCCCGACTTCTTTGGCATCGTGATTGTGACTCCGAGACATTTAACAACCTCACACTGACTCACAGATGACATATCAAATATTGCCTTAAATCAGCCTTAAATGTTTGATGATGATGTGGAAGGGTTAAAAAGTTCCTCATGTCAAAATGTGGCTTCATGTGGAGAAGATCAGAGATATTACAAATGAGCAGCTGAACTTATTTGATGCCATCTGGCAACTTTTCACTAAATATTTGGAGGAGATAACACAGATCTATTGGACATCTCTGTTCCCAATGTAGGATCCTTTGATTTTGTTTTGGACGTCTGGGTTGGGTGTTTTGTTTTTCCCTCTTCTACATGTCCTTAAAACAGAGCGGTGTCTCGATTACTTTTGTAAATTCACTTATTGTCTTTACAGTGCATCTGTGTGTTCACAGGTCATTTCTATACTTTTATATTTGCTGCACTTCATTCTCAAAAAACGTTTAATATAAATAGATATTGTCAGTGACACTGAGTCAACCTGCTGACTTAAAAACTCCCCCGGCCCCTGCTGGAAGACTCCACAGGTCTCGCCTCCTTCACCACCTGTGCTGCCCTCTGAAGACGCCACAGGGATCTGAAATGCAGCACGTCCAGACCGAGCAACAGTTTGTACCCTACAGCCTCCAAATCCCCCTCCGTCCCTCCCTCACCAACACAACAATTTTAAATCCCACTGCCACGGACTGATGCACAGTAACTGCATGAGCACTTTATCTTTTCCTTTTTATAGCACCTGATTCATCATATTTGAGCCTTATCCTATTTTAATGTGTGGGTATGTGCTTTTTCTTTCATGAGAGACAGCACATTTCGTTGTGCGTGAACATGCAGTGACAATACAGGCTTTTCTTCTTGTGCTACTTTTATACTCAGCCAAAGTTACACAGGCTCACGTTAAGAACTGAAGACACGAATTGTTCAAGACTGAAAGTGAAATTCTTTGTCAGGTTTCACAAACAGGTCCCAGGGGTGTTTGTAGGATTTGAGGACATTAGTGGCTCAGCCCGGACGGATCCCTCCCCGGGAATTTTCTCTTAATGAACAAGCTCTATTTTGAGGCCTTTTTATGCACTCTGCATCTTATTTACCCTTAAAATTTATTTAGTTAATTCTATTTTCCAGATTAAATTGTGATGTTATAATATTAGTTGTTAATTGGTAATTAGTGTCAAGTAGCAACAGAATACTTTGCAACTGCTGTCATTTAAATTTAGAGACTTTTTTTTTTCCATTTTATGCTACTTTATACTTCTGCTGCGACATCTCAGAAGGAAACATTGTACTTTTTGCTCCACGACATTTATTTGAAAGACTTAAAATAAAATAGAAAGTCTTTATTGTAATTGTACGAAGAGTATAAAACAAGATGGTGCTGTATCTGATCAGGGGTCAACTAGTTATTAAAACAAGCAAGTAAAAACAAATAGTGGATTGCACTTAATAAAAAAAAAGATCAATATAAAATATAATCAACTAATAAATGATGATGTATGATTATAGATTATATAAAGTATTTATAGTGAGCTCCACCTTCACCAGCTGCAACATTAAAATGATTACAATGAGCTGTCTTTGACATCATATTATTTCTGAGGGCTTTAATGCATGAACGAACTGACACATTAGTACATCTGGGGCTTTTTCTTTTATTATAAGGCCTATTTTTATTTTTAAAAATATATATATAAATACAGCCTGTTTAGATCTGAGGCTTTTTCATCAAACATTAAGGCTCAAGTCTCACACACCCGGGCCTAACAATGACTCTGGCAGGCCCCCCAACATCTTCAAGATTTAAAGACTGATTTTGGGAAGAGTGGGCCGTGATCTCATCCAACACTTCAAGCATTAAATACATTTCCTTTGGTATTCCACTTGAAATGGTGTCATCTGTGTAGTTTAATTGAGTTAACACCGATGTCTGGTGGAAATATGTGAGAAGCTGCATCGGAAATCCGTTTGACGTGTTGAGTCCTTTCTTCCCCCGCTGTGTCGCTGGACAGGATTTGCAAACCATTCTGTTTTTATGTACGTTTCACACAGTGTCAGGGCTGTGTTAAAGATGATGAATCGCGGCTCAGGCTCAGTTATTGTGTCAAGAATTACTGAAATCACATAAAGAGTGTTGCACCAGTGTGTCTAAATCTTAGGACACATTATACAGCAGTGTGCTAGGGTGGTTTCATTAGACTGGTACTTTTAACACAGGGAATAAAACCATGCAACCTGTGTACTATTCTAAATAAAGTCTGACATTAATAGAATATTTATTCTTCTGTTTTAAACTATAATTCATTGTTGCTCTGCAGTCTGGATATTTAAATCAGAGTCGGTCATACTAGGATGGTATGAACCTCCGAACACACTGTAGGGCCACATGCAACGATACACCGCCATCAGCCGAAGCATTCAACCCACTGACAGGTGAAGTGAATAACTTGTTCCAATGCATTGCTCTGTTGGGAAACCTTTGGTTCTGGCATTCATGTGGATACCACCTGACATGTTCCACCCACTCAAACACCGTTGCAGACCAAGAACCCCCCCTCATGGCAACAGTACTCCCCAATGGCAGTGGCCCCCCAGCAGGATAATGCAGCATGCCACACTGCAAAAACTGTTTAGAAATGGCCCGTGGAGCGTGACAAAAAGCTCAAGGTGTCGACCTGGCTTCTAAATTTCCCAGGTCCCACCCTCAAATCTGCAATCCCATGTTTTGAGTCTCTTTAATGCGACAACAAAGAATAGATTTAAAGCTGATTTTATTGATCTAAAGATAAATCTATTGCTTCCATTAAGCATCTACAATGAGAACTGCATCGAGCATCCAACAAAGCTGTGTAAAATAAAGTGGTAAAAGTTAAAATTTAGTTGTTTTTTTAAATATTGACAGCTATTTGGAGACAAAATCATTTTTTTAACTTTACTGTGCCGGAAAAGGCTCTATAGGACCGTCCACTTTATCACTTCTGTTGATCTTATACTGTGCCTGTTCCTGTGCTGCCATGATTCGTGCTTCCGTGCTGTCTTTCAGTCCAGCCTTTTCCAGCCGCTGGTAGGCTTTCTTGATGTCGGCCACCTCTTCAATCTGTCGGTGGTACATGCCGTGCAGGGGCTTGTCCTTCCATGATGGTTCATCATCCCCTTCTGCATTCTCAAGTTTCTGCTGCCTGAGGTATTCACTCAGCAGCTCATCTCCGGGGGCCATCTTCCTGATGGAGTCCTGGATCTTGGTTGTTTCATCCTTGGCGGCTCACCCACAACACCTCATTGTGTGCTCACCTTTTTCTGATCCAACATTCAGGAGGTTTTTACCTTGAGCCGAATTATAAGGATATAAGGTATAAGGAGAACCAACAATATTTCCCCCTGAATCCTGCACACTGGACCTTTAACACAAAGTTCAGTTGTCAGTCTTTACAAATTTGTTTCACCTCGAGCTGCTTGTGCTTGTGAGGCTTCATTATTAGAGTCAGGACATTAAATGCTGCAGTCAGGCTGCACATTACCAGATAAAACCAGGTTCAGTATTCTTACGGCATCACCCTCAGTCTCAGCGATGACGTCTCGGAGCCAAACCAACATTTATAACGGGAAGATTCTGGATCAAAATTGAGTAATTTCAACAAAATGGCAGCAGTCAGTGGATGTGCCTGCTGAGGCGAAGGCCATGTGCATTGGTGTTAGGTTCAACTGTGGTGAATTTGACATGTAAATTGGATCAATTGTTCCTCTGAGGGACCTGAGTCAAAGAGTCCAGAACAGTGGAAGCTATCAAATTAGCCGTGTCAGAACATCAAGGTTTATTAAGCCCCACTGTGCGGCCTGTGAGGGGGGTGAGGGACGCGTTAGACGGAAAATATGACGAGTGTCTCGGCTGTGCAGGGGTTCAGCACATTTAATAAACATAGTGGGGAATGCACACCAACAGGAGGACTGGATCCTGTTAACTGACGCTTTTGGTCTCTGAGAGTCTTTTGTTGTAACTGATGAGCTGGCCCAGCAGGAATCCGTTCACCCCACTGATTCCAAAATTTGTCTCCTATAAATGTCAAATTCCCCACACGGCTGTTTGATCTCTGCTGCAGACTGCTGCTGCATCACTTTCTCAACTGGACACATTTTGTTTTTATGTTGTGGTCCTGCTGATCCTGATCCGCTTTGAAGGATCCCAGATATATTTTGCTTTTCATCAATCATCTTGTCTGGATCACCTGCCTCCAGTCTGTCAGGGCCCATGGAAACTATTGTTCTTGTATGAGTGGACTCCATTTTGGTGAACTTTGTTCTTACAAAGCCTTTTTCTTTAGCCGATGTTTACAAGGCTTAATTTTCAGCTTTGTTTCAACAGCTTTGCCTGACGCTGTCTTGTTTTATTTATTTATTTTATTGTTTATTTGGATCCCCATTAGTTGTTACCAAGGCAACAGCTACTCTTCCTGGGGTCCATGCTAATTAAACATCCTGCTCAACAGGTAGAGCACATTTTGAGTCACTATATCTTCATAAAAAATGTGATGAACTTAACTCAAGCTATCTCTGCTAATCATTTTAGGTATGTTAGGCAAAAAAAAAAAATCCACTACATGTCACTGTGTTTTTAAAAAGTAGGACTTTATAGTTTCCTGCAGGAAGTTGGTAAAAAAAAAAGGAACTCAAGATATGGTTTAAATAAACAATTTGATTGTATTTTCCATCTTTGCTGAGCAACAGTTTTGTGTGAAAGGAATTAAAGGCCTGTCCCAAATATAGGCCTGTTGATCTTAGTGGTTTAAGCAAATAATATCCCGGGCTACTCATTTTTTACAAAAATCAAAAGTGATTGTTTGCTACAAAATTAAAAAAAAAACTGATCATTCATTGTTGTTAAACGAAAAACGTTTTATACAACATATAATTATGCTGAAATAATTTTACAAGTATGATTTTTTACTATCTAAAGCCATGCTGCCTCCAAGAAATAAAAACCTGGATGACCACTAACCTCCTCAAACTTCAGAGCTCATGGTGGTGGTTCCCAAGGCACTGCTCTGGAAGGTTGGAGATCTCCATGTGGACGGCTGCTCCATCTCTCCTGCGCCAGATGCACGCAACCTGGGCCCCCACCCTATGGAACTTTTTTCCTACGGAGATCCGCAATGCTCCATCTTTGGACACTTTCAAGTCTGTGTTGAAAAGACACTTATTCACACAGGCCTTTGGCAGCTAGTCTGTTTAGTCTGTCTTGTTTTGTTTGTTAAATGTCCTTGGGTCTCTTGAAAGGCACTGTATAAATAAAAGCTATTATTATTATTATTATCGTTATTATGCTCGACCACGTGGTTGAATTTAAAGGTAGAGATGCTAAAAAAAATTAACACAGATTTAAAGTCCTCACATCATATATTTGAAGAAGAAAATTATATCAGTGTAATTTTTCACCATTTCTGAGATGTTATCAAAGAACTGTTTTGGTAAATATCTAGAATAAATACATGGAGATATGGTAATACTGCATGGTAACACATTGATATACAGTATGTTTGTATACTAACACATTAATTTTAACAGTACATGGTTTGTAAATTAGATTTTTTCTTTGGGTTTTACATTTACCATGATGTGACTTCTCAACTTGTTGGCAGAGGCCTACATTTAAAAAAGTATGCTGTCTGTTAAATAAAAAAAGATTATTTTTATTATTGCCCCAAGGAAATTAAATATGCAAAATAAACTCACACTCCAATAAAAACTGTGTAAACACAATTATATTTCTAACATCACTCCACTCAACACTGCTCAAGCATTATGATTAAAAAAACAATAAAAAAAAAGACAAGCTGACAAACAAAATGAGAAGCTTTACACATCTCTCTCGATATGAATACATATTGATCTTGCAGTATATATGACCACACACGCTGTATACTAACAGTGGCATCTAAACCCAATTGCCAAATGCTTTGAACTACATGTTTTAATTCAATTCAGTTTTATTTATAAAGCTCAATATCACAAATCACAATTTGCCTCTGAGGCTTTACAGCATTCGACAGCCCTCTGTCCTTTGACCCCCATGGTAAATCAGGAAAAATTCCCCCCCAGAAAAAACCTTTACGGACTGTTTGTTATTTATTAGTGGTGGGATGTATAAAGGGGGAGACATTTTAAATAAGTTTTTAAGCTCTGGGGAGGAACTTATTTTTTGTATTTGGGCAGGTTTGGAAGCACCAACATCACACCTTTTATTGCAGCCAGAAAGCGTAACAACAGAAATTATCATTGGATTTTAAAATTCCCGACAGTCCCTAAACACATCACATGTGACGAACACATCACCAAAAACACATCATCAAATCTGAGCTTGAAATATTGATATTTTATTGAAATTGCTTTATTCTGTGTCTCATTTAAATTGTGGCCACAAAAAAACATTTCACACAAAGTTCAGTTGTCAGTCTTTATAAATTTGTGTTTTCAGTCTGCATGACAACGCAGCGCTCTGCCACATAAATCAGGTTCAACATTCTCGTGACTCAGACTCGGAGCCAAACCAACATTCATAACGGGAAGATTCTGGACCGAAATTGAGTAATTTCAACAAAATGGCAGCAGTGAGTGGGTGTGCCTGCTGAGGCGACGACCATCTGCACTGATGTCAGGTTCAGCTGTGGTGAAGTTGACATGTGAATGTGATCAGTTGTTCCTCTGAGGGACCTGAGCCAAAGAGTCCAGAACAGTGGAAGCTATCAAATTAGCCGTGTCAGAACATCAAGTTTTATATAACCTAGCTCTGCTGTCTCCCAGGGGGTGAAGGACGTGTTACATAGGACATCTTTACTTTATCTTACTGAACACTTCAGAGCAACGAGCCGCTCTGTTCTGCAGAGATATTCACACAGCACCTGAACACATCACGGGGCAGTGGTTAAGGTGAGATGATCAAGGCTTGTATAACCTGCAAAATGATGTTTGGTGTAAAGAAAGAGGAGCATCTTCTAAATATTTCTCTCCCCATTCTTCCAAATTATTTCGTCTATTTGCCTCTGCTGACAGATGGTCATCAAGAGTGACCTCTAGAAGTTCAGCTTCAGTGATTTGCTCAATGCAGCTGCCCTTCATGGAGACACATACTTGCTCTCTTGCCTCAGAAGAAGAAGATATACTTTATTAATCCCAGAGGGGGAAATTCAATCTGTTTTCCACTCTGTTGTCATACACACACAGGCCTGAAACACACACACACACACGCACAAACAGGACCTGTACATGCATTAAATAGAGAGATGTCAGAGCCAGAGGGCTGCCTTGGACGGGCGCCCTGAGCAGTTGAGGGATTGGTGCGTGCTCATGGAGGCAGGAGGAGGCGAACTGGCACTTCTCCAGCTAACAGTTCACACTTCATATTTAGTCCATACGGGGAGACTTGAACCAGCAACCCTCTGGTTCCCAATCCAGGTCCCTATAGACCGAGCCACTGCCGCCCCTTAGCACATGAGTTGAGTCAACAGCAATACACTTTGTCCTTGAAACATTCAGAACTAGATTGTTTATGGTTATCCTGTCTAAAATTAATTTCATATCATTTTCAAAGAGAACATTTAACTCATCCACCCTGTTTGCTGACATATAAACTGACATTCGTTTGCTCCATTTCTGCCTGGATTTTTCAATTCAATTTTATTTATAAAGGCTAATATCACAAATCACAGTTTGCCTCACAGGGCTTTACAGCATACGTCATCCCTCTGTCCTTAGGACCCTCGCAGCGGATAAGGAAAAACTCCCCCATGTCATACAGAACAGATCAACATAATACATTAACGGTAATCTGTATGACACAATGAGACAGAGAGAGAGAGAGAGAGACACACACACACAGAGAGACTGAGAGCCTGAGCCAGCCCTAACTATAAGCTTTATCAAAGAGGAAAGTCTTAAGTCTAGTCTTAAATGTGGAGACGGTGTCTGCCTCCCGGACCGTAACAGGAAGATGATTCCACAGGAGAGGAGCCTGATAGCTGAAGGCTCTGGCTCCTGATCTACTTTTGGAGACTTTAGGGACCACGAGTAACCCTGCGTTCTCCGACGGTAATGATAGTAGCTTGCAACAACATTAATTAAAGTAATAATATCATAATGATAATAATAGTAGTGTTCTGGAAGCTTATTTGTTCTTAGTAAATGTTAATAGGCTATGTGATAGGATATGTATGTGGCAATAATAATCATATGTGTATAATAACTGCAGTAGTCGTTTTTTTATGTTTGCATATGAAACCCGAGAAACTCCAGACTGTCACAGCCCGGCTTGAGAGCTGTGACAAAAGAAGGAGCCCAAACGAGCAATAATTTGTTAACAAAACACACATGTTGATACAGTCAATTAAAAATTCATTTATAACTTCGTGAATAGGCCCAGCTGAATATTGCTATAATGTGTGGTTATCACAAATCTGGACACATCTGGCATCACAGCACACCGTTTGAGGACCACTGTTGTAAGGAATCCTACAGTCAGTGATAACCAAGAGTCACAATTACAACTGTAACTTTCCCAGTATGACATGACTCTATCCAACCAGAGGCTGTGTACAATCAGAATCAGAAATATTAATATATAAAATTTAAGAATATAAATTTCAAAAAGTAAGAATAAGAGAATGAAATGGAAGCATGTAAATATAAAGTAGTAAAATGGAAATAGAAATGTTCATTATGCTACAATATTTAACACTTTAAGATATTAAGAATAAAAATATGTTCACTGTGTTGAGTCTAAAGCCTGATTTATGGTCCTGTGGCGTACCTACAAAGTACCTACATCGTTGCCGTGACGCCGTCGTGAACCTTTCGAACTTCTCCGTCACTCCATTTCGTCGTGGTGCAATTCACCGCCAGAGCGGTAGGGGACTGCGTTCCTTTCCTGAATGGTTATCGTCATCTCTAGTTGATACTTTGTTTAGCTTAAGGCTTTTCTGGTCACAGTGAACAATGGCGGCCGACAGAGAGAGAATCTTGCTGGAGTTGGAGTTGTTGGATGTCGAAGAAAGTATGTTAATACTGCAACATCTCATCGCAACAGAAGATGTTTAAAGATGGCGGTGATGGCGCAATCTGGAAATATGGAACCGGAAATGCGTTGCTACCAAACAAACCAATCACAGCCCTCTCGGTCTGCGCTGGGTCTGCGTCACCTCGACGTGTAGTTACATTTTTTGGGAGGTGCACGTCAGGCTACGCCGGGGGCTACGGCGAGCCTCCTGCGTAGCCACGTATCCTACGACGTAGATACGTCGTTGATTTAACGCAGGACCATAAATCAGGCTTAAGGGTGTAAAAATATACAAATATGTGCAGTGTGCTACATTACACTGTATAAACTAGTACGTTACGTTCAGAAATATAAAATATGTATTATGCTATAACGATCTCTACAATATTTACAGAATAAAAATAACAATAAACATAAGAAATATGTGCAGTTCTGTGCATTATATGTTGGATAAATATATACATTTAAGACATATTGACGTATGGCACCAATTATTGCAAAGTGTTGCACAGTTTTTTCCTGTTAAAGTTTTTTTTTTTTTTTGGTGAGTTTGTCCTTCTCCGCTGTGAAGGTCCAAGGACAGAGTGATTTTGTACGCTGTAATTTAAACAAACAAACAAAAAACTATGGGGTCTGTTTAAAAAACTAAGTTGTCAGTTTATTAGGTACATCTGCAGTCTAATACAACAGTCCTGCAATAAAGTTTTGTGAATAAATAATAAATCGGCTTCATGAAGGATATGATGTTCAGTTTTTGTTAAAGCTGTTTAAAAGACGTGTTGATTCATCCGTATGATTGTTTCAGAGGCTGCACTTCCTAAAACATACACTGTACACAATGTTAATGAAACATGACTCATCCTTTCAGGACTTATTAAAGATGACAGTCATGCCAGTGTGCATTCGAGTCCAAGTCACGCAGGTTTTTCCTGAATCAGTAAGTTTTTCACCACAAATGCTGCACATGCTGTCAGCGTCCAGACTCCCTGCAGCTTTGTGAACGAGGGAAAAACAAAATCAGAGGAGCGCATGGACTCTGCAATCTGGTTTGACTTCAGTCCGAGCTCGAACAAAGACAAAACATCTGATGCTTTGTTTGAACACGCTGAGGTTCAGATTTACCTCATGCCGTCCAGAAACAACAATCGGCCGGTCCACAGCGAGAAACAAAGCAGCGTTTTATATACCGCATGGTGAGCAGCTCCGACAGGCGCATGCAACCGAATGGATGTGCCTCAACAGAGACCAGTAAAAACCTCCACCTCACACTGTTCTCATTTACTGCTAGCTCAGACATGGACGGCCGTCAATGTGTGCGTGCGCTAGGAAAGTCAAGAGTCAACAGATTTTGATGGAGTGACACTCTGTGGAGAGTTTTATATTTTTCCTTTAACACGTAGTGCTGTTCATCAGTGTAGACTGTTTTGGTGTGAGTTGCAGAGTGTTGGAGATCTCGGTCGTAGAGATGTCTAACTTCTCTCCAGTATAACGGTGCTAGATGGCACTCGGCTTGCGCTGCTCAAAGCGCCTAAATAAATAAATACATTTGAAAATACTAAACATAAATGCCTGACCTGATTACTCATGATAATGCACAGACCTTGTTGTCAGCACTTTCATGGAGGATCTATTTTCTTTCTACTGAACTACATCTGCCAGCCATATCACACACTCGCTGACCCCATGGGAGCTACGGGATCTGACACATGTGCAACTGGAGCTGCGATGTTGGGGGTTTGCAGCAGATGTGGTCAGAAACAAAGGGATGGTGTCCACTCAGGTGCTCTGTAGGTGCGCTCCTTTTAGCCTCCTTGGGTGCCCTCGGCCTGACAGAAGGTTTTGGGAAAGCTAGAACGGATGGCAGCCGATATAAAAGACAACATTATCAGCATATCTTCAGCACTCTGCAACTCACACCAAAACAATCTAAACTGATAAACAGCTCTACAGGTAAGAGGAAAAATATGCTTTAATGATTTTGGGCTGAACTGTATCTTTACACCCAGGAGCTCTGTGTATGCAACAGGCAGGTGTTCTGAACTTTGACCACGTCCAACACAGATGGCCCCACAACAGGAGCCAAATCACTGGCCAATTTTCTTCAGAAAGTGTGTGTGCAGCTGAACAGAGCGTCCCGTCCGCACTGAGGAGGCTCCTGATTCCCCTGTTTGACTAGAATGAAATGGGAAATCTCCTCCACACAGGAAGTGATGAGTCTAAACACTGGAATACAGTCAACAAGTGTGCAATCAATATGTCGAAATGTTTGAGACACATCAGACCGACATTTAACCCTCTGAAACCGCAGCTTTCAAAAACAGCCTATCATATTTCTTATGATATGAATGTAAGCTACTACTAGCTTACATTCTGAAAATAATGTGGTGGGTTTAAAACAGGGTCAGACATTTGGGGCAAAAACAAAAGTGCAAAACATATTTGAAGTAAAGCTGATGAAAGCTGAATGGAAGCATGTTTGTTTCCATTGCGGCACGCACATCATTAAAATCCCACACACTTATTTGTGCATGCTGAAAACTTAATTTTCCATTTTGGGAATTTTGGATCGGCATCCATTACACTCAAAAGACATTTGAGTTGACTGAGCCAGCAAGTCTAAATTAGCCTATCAACATCACTAAATTTGGCACAGTGGTAGAGGGTCATGGGAGGATGTGAATGAAGCAATATTACATCAATTGGCCAAAGGGGGGCGCTATAGCAACCGATTGAAATTGCAAACTCTGCATGGGCATATCTCATGCCCCGTATGTGGTAGAGACATGAAACTTTGCACAGAGATGCCTCTCCTCATGAGGAACACATTTGCTTCGAGAACCCGTAACTTCCGGTTATATAGATTTTCCACCATTTTGAATTTTTTGAAAAACACTTCAAAT
>NC_065529.1:45883956-45895127 GCF_006386435.1 Epinephelus moara | reverse complement strand
AAAATGGCTAAAATGCGACCGACCGCTGTGGCTCCCCCTGTGGACCAATGTTGTTGTTTTTCTGCTGTACATAATCATGGAAACTGTCAGTGTGTCATTCTGTCAGTCAGTCAGTCATTCTACCAGTGCACCCCACTGTTAAGTCAATACAACATATAAACACTTTAACTATCTGCCTTTCAACGTGCTACCTCAACTACTAATGTACAGTTTTAGCCCACTAACTATCCCACTATTGGCAATGGTACTACTGTACTTTCAAAAAAGCAATCGTACTATCAAATTCACAGAAACTCTGTCTGAATACATTGCTCTTCTTAATGGGTTCAGCTGACTATTTAATCTGCAATTTCTTTCTTTCTTTCATCAGACATATGATGAACATATTCACTGACAGAATCTTTTTTTTTTTTAATTTGGTGTATTTGGTGGACCTGGGAAATTTAGAAGCCAGGTCAACATCTTGAGTCTGGTACTTGGTCTGCAACGGTGTTTGAGTTTGCCATGAGTGCAGATTCTGACCTTTTCAATGATTTATGAAGTGTTTACACCAGATAGAATCAAACCTGGTGTTTGGATGAAATCTTTATTGCATCTGTATTTCATCCTTTTGTTGTAAAACTCAGATTTGTCTGCACTGTTTTTTGAAAATAAATCTCAAAAAACTCCAAACAAAAATTTGAATCAGCGAGCATGGCAACAATGTGTAAACAAAAATGATAAAAGCAGAAAAAGCTGCTTTGTATTCACGCTTGAACACATTTCCTTCATGATCAACAAGCATCAAAGTGTATCACTAAACATTCATTAAAAAGATTAAATGTCTCAGTTGCCCCATAAACTACACAGACACCCCTCAATAAAAACCAAAGAGCCATTAAATTTTTTTACTGAATGCCTCAAACAATCATTAAATGTAAACTCACTGTCATTAATATAAAACAGGCCGAGGGTCAGAGAGCAATGTGTTGGTGTAAATTTTTATCTGGTTTTTCTCAACTTTATTATGAACAGGGCTGTAAAACTGAGGGGGCTCTGTTTCCTTAAATTGCAAAAAGTTGTAAAAATGAGCTCAAACTCCACAGCGCAGATATTACTTCTTTAAATGAGATGTTTCTGTTTTCAACTTGTGAAAGTAAAGATATTCAGGTGTACACACACACACACACACACACACACACACACACACACACACACACACACACACACACACAGGACAGGAAAAACAAAGAGTAAAGGAAGTTGTTCAGGATGTTGAGGATTCGCTGCATTTTTTGTCTGCAGGCAACAAATGTTACCACAGTATGAAAAGTTTTTATTGGAACCAGTGCATAAATATTCGTTGCTATTTTTCATAAAAATCCGTCCCATGTTTATTGACAACACATTCTCACTCTGACCTCGTCACATATTGACGTTTGGTCATGGACTTTCCATGTCCAGACACGACGTGCAAGGTACCCTGGGTGTGTTGGTTGTTGACGTTCTGGGACGCTGTGTCAACTTCAGCCTGTTACATGCATTGACCGTTTTCACAGGAAATCTGAAGATACATGCAGTCTCTTTTAAAATAAACCCACCAGGTTGGTACAACACCACAAATTAACGTTTTTCCCTTCAGCCGGCCACAAATTAGCTAGTTAGCAAACTAGCATTAGCATTCACATTATTGTTCACAGTACCAAATCATTACAGACTGCTAAATTAACCCAATAAACATACTGCTGGCTTATACCCGACAACAGTATAGTGGTGCTTAGTGCAAAAAACACATGTATTTGTACAATGCAGCGACGTTCACGGTCGCACAGTCCTCTGCCGCTATTTCCAGTTTGAAAAGTGGTCTACGTAGCCGAGATGGCGACCACTGAGGGTGAGAAGTGTCCACAGTTCTACACTCAACTTCTTGACCGTTTTGAGTGCACCATCCGGGTACTCATAGTGCACTGCATTTTTCAATGCTTCTCAGTGTGAAGGCACTTATGCACTCAAAATATGAAGTGTAAGTACAGAAGTACGTGATCTGAGACAGTCTTGGACTCCCACTGCCATAACTTGTGCTGTTCTTCCACCACATTTCCCCCTGACGCCACCAGGGGGTGTTGTTTTCATTAATGTTGTTGTAAGCTATTACCGTTACTGTCGGTCCTGTATCTCTCTCTCTCTCTCTCTCTGTCTCATTGTGTCATATGGATTACTGTTAATTTATTATGTTGATCTATTCTGTACGACATCTACTGCACGTCTGTCGTCCTGGAAGAGGGATCCCTCCTCAGTTGCTCTTCCTGAGGTTTCTACCGTTTTTCCTTATCCACTGTGAGGGTCATAAGGACAGAGGGATGTCGTATGCTGTAAAGCCCTTTGAGGCAAATTGTGATTTGTGATATTGGGCTTCATAAATAAAACTGATTGATTGAAATTGATTGATTAAATAACAATGACAGTCTGACGCCAGAAGTCACCAACCAAGCACCGTATTTCGACAACTTTGGAGAGAGACCTGGTTCCAATTTGCGGTGTTGTGCCAATGTAAGAGACTGTATATAAACTGTACATTTCCTGTGAAAACAGAAGAGTATTTTGAAAAGACACAATGCATGTAACAGGCAGAAGTTGACATGGCGTCGCAGAACATCAACGTCTCTTTCAAAATAAAGGCACCAAGTCTATACAACACAGCAAATTGATGTTTTTTTTCTTCAACAACAAACGCACGTGGTTACAATTAGCCAGCATGAATGTGGTTGTATAAAGGGTTTGGCTTTACAGTCATACAGGAAGCTGACACCGGCCTCCCAGGTGAAACTTTGATTGGATTGTTGGACCCATCCACCACAGCTCTCACCCACCCTACTCAGACTTTTTGCCCCCTTAACTTACGTAACAACATATCATGCTTACATGGAAGGACGGCTTTTTTCGTCTGTGTCTGATGCTGGAAGTCACTGACCAGGCGCCGATATTTGATGACTTCAGGATGAGACCAGGTTGTTAGTGCAGAAATTTATTCAAATATTCAGATTTGTTGCATCTTCATAAACAATCCATTGTCCACAAGTGATCTTTGTTTCAAAGGTCTTTACTGAACCATCTTGCAGCATAACACATGTATAACTCTCTAGCTTCGTGCCTTCTGCAGTCTACTTCTTCTGCATGCTTAATATTGACCTTAGCAACTCTAACAGTCTCAGTTCGCACTCTGCTGGACTCTGAGGTACTGCAACATAACACCCAAGGACTAATAATTCTCTCTGCAGGGAGTATCAACTATAACCAATGTAAATAACAAGTGTAAATATACAAACAACAAATGACTATCTGTGATACCACAATATTCAAATTCAAATTATTAAATTTATTCCTTGCATTGGACATCATCTGTATATTTACAGATGTACGGACACCAGTCACGCATGTAAGTGGAAACGAGGCGATAGGCAGGAGACTACATGCAAGTGAGAGGCAGCAGAGAGAGAAAGAGCTGAAGGAGGCAGCCCCAAAAGCTTCGGTTCAGAGCGCATTAAAAGGCTAGTTTTTTCAGGTTAGAGCAACAGCTCCTCAAAATGTCTGTGCACGCCCCTGCTCATCAGTGAACCTGACTGGTCATGGCTGAGGGAGGGAAAGTCCATGAGAGTTCTTGTCCTTGTCGATGCACTCATATGACAAATATATACTTTTAAAAAAGGATGATAACGAGCGCTCACTGGAGAAATTTAAAGGGTGCTGTCAATTCATTAACTGATTTTATAACAACCTGTCCTGTTCCTTGTTGAGAGCAGCAGACATTTAATTATTTTTTATTTTCTATTACAAAAGACCACAAAAGCAGAAATAATGAACCTCATGAGCATCACTTTTAGTGACCCTTCGGACTAATGCCGTAACACTGCTTTCAGAGGACCTTAGGTCTTTGTAAGGGCTGCTGAGCCCCTCTACAAGTTGAACGTTGAAGTTAGACTGTGATCAAGACTGCAGGTTTTTATGGCACCTCCACCGCTACTTATCACCATTTATTGTCCCTCAGCTTCTAGCAGTAAAATACCAGATACTGAAATAAACACAACTCATACTGACCCATGGCAGCTCCAGTGCAGAACTAATGGATGTGAAGTGGTGTCTTTGTTTTTAAAACAGGCATTTTACAGCCATTTTTGACATAGATTTATATTTTTGAGTTGCACCTTTTAGAAACATGTGAATGACAGTAAATGAAATGTTAGGTTTGTGGCACTTTCTCGTCTGGAAACGCAGCCATTTCTTGGTAAAAAACAACCATTTTTTTAGCACTATCTTACTGTTGTTTCTTGGTCTCGATCAGTGGTCTGTAGCTTGGCAGGCGTCTACCCAAGGTTCAACGCCACCATCCCCTCCTCCTCCCAAACACAAAGGAAGCTCATGCACTACGTCACTTAAACGTTATGATACGTACGAATCGTACAAATATAACGTATCTGTGGTTTGCAGAAATGTACAAAGCCGTCATTTTCCTTCTGGCAGCTGTGCTGGACACAAACGCATTACTTGAAGCCTGACAAGATGGATTTTCGTGTGACCTTGTGGTATCCCAAGAATCCAACTGCTGGGCAAGATTAACTGTCAAACCAAACCAGCCAATCCCAGCAGTCTTTTGGAAACCCAACTTCTGCTGACAAGTTTTGTGTTATTTTTTCTTGCATGTTAGAACAGCCTGTTCTCATTCCCAAGTCCTTGAATGCTGCTGCTTTATCAATGATTTCAACGTCAGACACTGTTGCAAAAAGGCGCCTTTTGTGGTATGGCGTTCATTTATAATGCCGCCGGTAACAACGTAACATAAGGAGCTGGAAAGTCCCTACAGGGCGGGTGGGACTGGAGGTGGATGGGTCCATCAAATCCTTGACTTTCACCCAGGAGTCTGCTGTTTGCTTCGTGTGTAAATGTTGAGCCAAACCATGATGTTTTTTTCTAAAACGACCTACTTGCATTTGTTGCACAAGGGAATACACATATATATCCGAGGTGTTTTACTGATGTTTTAAGTTTATTTTGAAAAGACTGTATGCATCTAACAAGCAGAAACTGAACAGTTCCTGTGAAAACCAAAATGTTATTTGGAAAGACACAATGCATGTTACAGGCGTGAATTGACATGGTGTACCGGAATGTTAACCACAGACACAGGAGGATACTTACAGTAGTAGTACTGTAGGGCGTCACACATTAAGGTGAAGACCACTGACAAAACGTTGATATTGGATGATGTTTGACGAGATGGGATGAGAACACGTTTGTTGGACCCATCTCAACCCATGTGAGAGTCCAGACAAACCTGATACATGTGCCCTGAATGGGCAGGGGCTGAGTCCTCTAGAACTGAACATGTTTTGCACAATTTACCGTGCATGTAGTGATCTGCAGGTTTTTGGCCAGCTTTTCGTATTTCAACACCAAGAAACGCTCAGTGAGGCCTAAAGAACCCAGCAGTCAGCTTCTTTTTGTCAGTGAAATTAAAATCACAAGGATGGCAGTCACGTAGCTGAGAGGCAGCTGGTGTTACTGGTGGATTAGTTTATATTGTTGTTTTGAATTTCCCAGAAAGTCTCCAGCGAAGACACAAGACGTGTCCTGGTTCAGGGGATGGATCCTCCAAAGTTCAGATTCAAAAGCCAAGTGCATCATCAATAGACTTAAGTAACTTAATAAGCTTACATAAACTCATGAAGTCAGGAGGTATTGTTTAGCCGTCGTATCTACCAAATGTTTGTCTTCAGACAGCTAATGAAATTAATCACAAGGCCATTGCACGACATAAACAATGAAAGCAAGACTCAGCTGTTTGTTCCTGTTACAGTCCTGGTATTTTGTTCATGACAGGATGTCACTGACAGATGAACTGTGGCATTGTTAGCCAATTGTCCATCCTGCGTTGAAGTGAAAAGGCACAGTCTGATTTTATGAGTTGAGGACCATCCAAAAGCCCTGTTAACATCGGTCTCTCTCGTTTTGGGACGTAGGGCACGGTGAGCATGACCTGACAGACACACCTTCACGAGCCAAGTCCTCCAGAGGATCCTGTTCCAGTGCGGCGCACAACGAGTGGGTGGGAAAGGTCTGTAATATGTCAGGCGATGAGAACTCCGCCCTCAGAGCTTTAATGAGCTTTTCCTGTCTGAACAGTGTTCTTTAACAGCTCATTATTTTCCCCTCTGTGGATGGCGTCCCACCAGATCCGCATCTGCAGCCAAACTGGCGCTTGTCCTCATGGCTTGGCCGTCCAGCGTCCCTTTCTGCCCAAGTAGAGTGCAGCTGTCGGTGAACAAAAAACTATGTTTCGTATCTGGTTATGTAAAGACAGTCTTTCTTAATGAAAATCAAAGGCAGATCTTGGAACATGCTCAAGCGCATGGGTGTAATTTTAGTCAGAGCGGAAATCCAATGAGCTTTGTCTGAAAGGTGAGACTATGAACACCATCCTCTGTTGTTTATTGTCTCTGATGTGGTCAGCTGGTGCGTTTTACATCAAATGACCCTCCGCTTTTTTTAAAAAATCTACTTACATAACTTATCAATTACTTGATCAAATTATTTATCAGTAAAATGTGCTTCATCTGTGTGAACGTCCACCAAAATATATTTTACGGAGGCTCAATAGCTAAATATGATAATTTTAGTCACATGTTGGCTTTGATTTCAGTAAAACCGCTTTTCTAGCTTTTTTGCTTTTTGGCTGCAATGTGTTGTGACAATGGACTTTAAACATTCAGCCTAATCTCCTGTGAATCCAATTCATATGCCACTGTGTTTGTTTTAGGGCTGACGTGATGAGTATCATCAAAAGTGTTCGTTCTGGCCTCTCGAATGTGATGATTTTCTGTTTGTTCCCCTGCTTTTTATGATTGATTGAATATCTTGGTCGATCAAAACAAATAAATTGGGCTTTAGGAGGACATTTTTTCACAATTAGGACATTTAAACTGTGGGGTCTGCAGAAATCTGGAAAAGGCAAAGAAAAAAGGTCAGAATTTCAAAATACACCCTCCTCCCTCTCCTAAGCCCCTCCCACCAGACGACCATGGGCATATGCACGTTTCATAAAATAACCTAATGTTACCCATACCCATACTTTGAATCAATACTGTACCCATTCTCTCAGCCCCTCCTTGTCCTGCTCTCTTGCTCTGTTTATCAGACCACTCACGGCCCCTTTGCCTCACCCCCTGCCACTGGGTGTCACAGAGAGCAGGTGGCCAGCGGGAGTGCAGGGTCTAATCTGTGTAATGGCAGCAACAGAAAGTTTTCTGATCTGGCGGGGAGTCGGGGCTGTCCGGTCCCCCAGAGCTGGGGTTTGTGCTGGCTTGAATCAGGCTGCTGAGGCTGCTGACTGGGGGTTTCATTTATTCATCCCTGAACGTTTGTGTCTTCTTAGTTTTTAACTTAAAGGTCCAGTGTGCAGGATTTAGGGGGATATATTGGCAGATATGCATTATAATATAATAAGTATGTTTACAATCACCTGAAAATAAGAATCATCTTGGTTTTGTTGCCTTATGATAATAATGAGCCGTTAATATCTGTATAGGGAGCAGGTCCTTGTCTACAGAAATTGCCATGTTGCACCACCATGTTTCTACAGTAGCCCAGAATGAACAAACAAGACACTGGCTCTGGATATGGACATTTGCGTTTTCATGTTGGCCACCGTAGTTAGCAGTCCCTCTGCGCAGAGCCAAACAGTGTCAGAAAAAGACTGATTTGTAACGTGAAACTGCTTTATTAAGTGTGTTTACCTGTTTTAATCCAGTGTTCATTTTGGCAGCTATTTTATATTTAGTCTTGGTCTTTAGACAAAAATATTGCTAATTTGTTTCTTAAGTGTAGAAAGTTTCTTTTTTCCAGACAATGAGTTTTTAAGGAGATGTAGTTTACCTTGACATGTTTCGACTGTCACTTCAGCCTTCTTCAGAAGCGTCATCTGACGTGCGTCATGACGTGTCTTTATCAGCTGGTAGTATCCTGGAGGCGTGACCAGCCTGGCAAATCGGATTGCCAGGCTGGTCACGCCCCCCGCCGCCCAGTGTTCTTTGGAGGAGAGAGTCCCAGGTGTGTGACAGCATGAAGCCCCCTCATCCCTGTTGATGGTGTCCCTGGCCCGCCTCCTGATCTCTATGGCCTCCTTGATCCGACGTTTGAACTTGTTGCTTTCCGATCCGATGACTTGCGTGACCAGCCTGGCAATCTGATTTGCCTCCGGGATACTACCAGCTGATAAAGACACGTCATGATAGTCGAAACATGTCAAGGTAAACTACATCTCCTTAAAAACTCATTGTCTGGAAAAAAGAAACTTTCTACACTTAGTCTATTTTGAGTAGACAAAATGAACCTAATTACACTAATTTGTTTGTCGAATTTCAGTCATTTTTATCCTTCATCCCAGCACTTCGTAAAAAACGCTCCCAGCACTTTTCTTTTAATGACGTGCTCCACATGGGTGTTTCTATGACAACAGTATCTTGACACTAACATTAGCTAGTTAGCTAACGTAAGTCTATGTTAATAGAGAGTTAACTACACAGTCAATGACAAGCTAACAACAGTACAGTGATAGAAACACACACTGGTAAGCACCGATCTGCTCCCAAAAATTAGCTTTTCCATCGTTGTTGTGATGGTAGACAATCGCCTAGCTAAAGAAGTGGCAGCAATGTCACCGGTGCCTTTCTGAAAAGTACAGAGATTTTCAACTATTTATTTATTTATTTAATGTTGCATTTGTGTAGGGACAAGTACGTTGCATAAATAAATGCCACAGCATTTATAGACTAAGCTAATTTGCAATGCCCGTCTCCAGCTGGGCCTTAAGAAACCAAAGACAGCAACAAGTACAACTAACAGTACAAAGTACAAACAACAGTAAAAAATAGACACACCAATACAAGAGAAGAATTGCAAAACATAATTTGCACCATAAATAGGAAGCACCAAATTATTCATGACTGCATAACTGATTCTTCTTCAAAAACCGTTTCAGTCTGAGTTTAAAGTGATTGAAATCAGGATCCAATTTGAGTTCTGTAGGTAAAGAATTCCACATCTTCTAATTTCAAATGAGGATTTACACAGGAGAACTTTACAATTCCCATTGGCCGCTCCACATGTTACTGAACCAGAAGCTCTGAGTGGAACCAAAAGGTCACTGAGCACCTGGGGAGCCTGATTATGAAAGCATTTATGGATGAGTTTGAAATCAAAACGTGGCATATTTAGTTCCTGAACCAGAAGTGCTGGGAGCAGCTGCACAAAAAAGGCAGAGCGCCCTGAAAAAAGATGCTCAGGGCAGTGCTTTTTCTTTAGGCATATGCGACCACATAAAAAAGATTCATTATGTGGACACAGGCGCGTATTGATCATCCTTTGAAAAGCTCAAAATCTCTATTTTATGGTCTCAGAAACTTTGACAACACAATAACTAATTTGAGATAACAAGGATTTGTACCCAGGTTCATTGTAAAAGTGACTTGTTGATGTCACTGTTCAGGAGTAGAAAAAAAAACTTTATTTTGTGCTGAATTCTTTCTAAATCTTTTTGGTTTAAATTGGTGCTTAAAACTAAACTTAAAGCTCTGTCACAGTTCAGACTGTGTTCTTACTGTACAGCTACACTCAGATAACTGAGCCATATCCGAAACATAGATTTTATTATGAAGATCTATTTCCAGCTTTTTAACATCTCATCTTTGTCGTGGAAAAAACAGACCTCTGCAGATAATCAAACTCTTGGTAAAAGCCTCCTGAACATTGAACGCTGTAGGAATCCTAACTGGCAGTTCACACTTGGCACATAGGGGAAGTTGTAGCTGGTTGCAATCTGCAGTCCTCACCGCTAGATGCCATAAATCCTCCACACTGCTCCTTTGAATAACCTAAAACCATGCCTGGGCATTTTCTTGAGAAGTACAAAATTAGATTTGATAGCTGTAGCATAATCACATGATGTGTTACGGGCATGTGGGAGACGTTATTATTCTCCTTTCAAAGAACAAGCAAATTAAAAGAAAAGGATCAGTGAGCACTGATGTTTGTAGAATAATATGTTCAGTATTCACAGTTTGGTCTTCATCCAGTCGTAACATCACGTCATACCCGAATTATCTCAATTGTCTATTTAAACTTCAAAAACAGTTGAAATGACAGTGTTTGTAAAAAAGCTGCTGGTTGGACTCTGACAAAGAGCAGAGCACCATTACTCCCACGCACCTCATCTGCTGTTTGCCTTACTACTCTTCTGAGCGCCCTTGTGGACATGATATATTCCCAAGCTGTTGGCCTTAACCTTACCCATCACAACTACAGTAAATGCCTGACCTACCCACAACTATTTCTCACCTCAACCTTTAAACAAAGTCTTAACCCTCAAACAGTCTTCTGAATCAGTGCAGACCGGCCACAATGTCCACACAATACAGAAAAGCCCTCACTGCAGCGGATAAAAATTGCAATAGGTCCTCAAAAAAAAAACAATACAAGCTCACACACACAATGGAATTACATTAAATTGACTTAGCTGATGCTTTCATCCAAACTATCAATACAGTGTCATAGATGGAACCACAGATTGTACATGAAGACAATGCATCTTCACTTCCTCCCACTGTGCAACAACGAAGGCAAAAAATCCCAGATGTGGGCGCTTCTATCTCACACTGGGGATCTGTGCAGTAGTGATTCCTGCCCATACACCCTTGTGACCTAATAAACAGTGCCATCAAACAGCACACCGATACACATAGCCGTCCATTATGACGTAACATTCTTCTTAGAGCAACAAATAACCAATTAAAACCAAACTTGTAAGAAAAATGAACACTTGTACGCATAGGCGTTTCTAGCCCATTTTTGGGCCCATTTTTTCCCTTTTTAACAAGCTAGAAATGTGTCAAAACCATACAGTACTTGGTTGAAACGTAATATTTTAACAACAAAAATACAGCCCCCAATCCACCCCATCCCTCCCACCTTTCCCCGACTCGGGCTCTGAGCGCTCTATCTGCACAGAGCAATGCGCTGCCTTCTAGAGTGGGTAAGCAGTAGTGGTGTAAGTACCTGGCTTAAACCAGGATATGTGGCACATTTCCTAACTTCTACCACTCAATACCAACACATTATTATCATTACCAGTCCTCGTGTTTGCT
>NC_065529.1:45880685-45882972 GCF_006386435.1 Epinephelus moara | reverse complement strand
ACTGCCACCCATTGGCCTGGCGTGCATACTACAGCGTTTCCAGTAGATTTTGCGGCTCGTGTGAACGGGGATCGTTTCAATAACGTCGTCATATAAACGCAGAAGTTTTTTAAAACGCAAAGGACAGACTGTTCTGTTTTTAGAGAAACCGTTGTCATCTAAACAGGGCTTAAGTGTTTTCAGTGTGTTTGCATTTGAAATCGTTGAATACTGCTGTCAGGGATCTCCTCAAATGCCGCTTTACATGGGGTTACAACATGCCGCTGGTCGGCTGAACGGCATCAGGTTGAAACCCTACTGGTAAGGATGTATTGTAAGGAGCTGGAAAGTCCCTAAAGTCCCAACAAACCCCAGACTTTGACCTGCCAAACCATTGTGTTTTTTTTTTCTAAACCTAACCTTGTGGTTTTGTTGACGTCCCGGCGTTGGTAGCGGCGTCCTGCAACGTCAATAGCAAACAAAAGAAGATAGCTAGCGTGTAATATGTAGACGTGAGAGACCACTGACAACGTGATGATAGTGGTGTTTCATCATGGTGGACTTTGGTCCTGGTCACACCAATTTTAGCAAAAACTTCCTTAGAAGCTGTATTGAGTATTTTGCGTCTGTCTGTTGTAACAGACGAAGATAGATTCACAAATGTGTAGTTAAGATCAAAATGAATAGTTTGTTTGAAGATGGGCGTAGTCCGAGGAAAGGAGTTGAAAGTACTTTACTCCCCTACGCTTAAAATCGCAGATTGCTGTTTTACTTTTTGGGAGGTGTCATTTTGTGCATCTCAATACACCGTCTATGAAAAAAAAAAAAGAATGGGGCAAGAACATCAACTTCAACATCAAATATACTGAAGGGCTTCAGGTGCTGCATTTAGAAACCGTAAGATATGCAGAGAGGGTTTTCTTAATGGCCTAAGGTGCAGTCTGTCTGAACCAATAGTGGTTCCAAGATTCTATCCAAACCTATGGATGTGGTGGTGTGTAACAATCGGTTTAATATACAGTATCTGGTACTGCTAAAATCGCACATGGCCCCAGCCTGGCCCCCCATTTCAAACAGAACCGCCACTGGTCTGAACAGATGTTTTCAGGCTGTGACGAAAGCTGAGTTTCTGCAGACCTGATGTCAGTTCCATCGGCCGCGACTGCCAACGGCTGTGATGTTGTTGAGCTGTAGCCAGGCCTCCCGCTCGTAATGAGGGAGTAATAATTACTTGTGAAACAGCGTTTGCAAACAATGCACTGTTTGCACACACACACACACACACACACACACTGCTCAGGGTCAGTGGAAGGAAGTTTGTGTGTGAAGATGTGTGTGTTTTTGTGTTCCTNAATGAGGGAGTAATAATTACTTGTGAAACAGCGTTTGCAAACAATGCGCTGTTTGCACACACACACACACACACACACACACACACACTGCTCAGGGTCAGTGGAAGGAAGTTTGTGTGTGAAGAACTGCTCAGGGTCAGTGGAAGGAAGTTTGTGTGTGAAGATGTGTGTGTTTTTGTGTTCCTCTTGCTGGAAACTCAACAGTTTACTGACAGTTCACTTGGAATCAGTACTCATATTTTTCAGGGATTGGATGGTACTGTACACATGGACACACAAACATGAATGTGTCCATCTTCTTGCAAAAATATACTGTCAATACATTTCAGTTCATACAGAGAATATTTAGCCTGGGACAGCAAAGAAACAGAATAATTATTCACTGTTTTAATGATTTTGAAATCTCTCTTTGCTGAGAAACAATAAAGATGCTAACACACAGTGGAGAGGCAATGATTTGTGTTACTCATGACAATTGTTAACCACAGCCTTAAAGGGATAGTGCACCCAAAAATGAAAATTCAGCCATTATATACTCACCCATATGCTGAGGGAGGCTCTGGTGAAGTTTCAGAGTCCTCATATCACTTGCAGAGATCCAAGGGGAGAGGGGGTAACAGTTCAGCTGCACACCTAATGGCTGACACACACGTGAGCACGGTCCACAGAGAGGCAGTTAGAGCTACAGGCTACAATGAGGCTAAAAACAGAGTTTAAATTATGTTTTTCCAAACAACTTTGGAAAATGAGTTGTCCTCTCCCAGAAATTAGGGTTACAATATGTTTCTTTTATGATTCCAATCCATTCCTCTTTTGCTGTGGCTCAGCATTTAAATAACCTTTATCAGATTTGATGGTTTAGTCACAGACTTTACCAAAAAGTGTTTTTCTTTCACAAATGTGGGAATGAAATTGAGTTAAAATGTACAAAACAGTAAAATTTATCTTGCCTGGCC
>NC_065529.1:45871772-45878519 GCF_006386435.1 Epinephelus moara | reverse complement strand
TCTTAGTTCCTGTTAGTACACGTGCTGCTGCATTCTGAATTAGCTGGAGAGTTTTTAAAGACTTACTAGAGCTACCTGATAATAGAGAGTTACAGTAATCCAGCCTAGAGGTAACAAAAGCGTGGACCAATTTTTCTGCATCTTTTTGGGACGCAATATTAAAAAAAGCCTCTGTTGCAACAAGAGCAGCTCAAAGGGTAGACTGAGACAGCTGCATCATTGAAACATTGAGCAATAGCTGATATAAGTTGTAAAATGGACCAACCACATTCCAATCAGGTGCAGCAGTTCTTTAAATCTCATGGACATTTACAGTAAAATGGGGACTTTCTGGATTGATTTTGTTCAGTGAAGAAACAGAACAACACAGAGGCAGAGAGAGAAAATAGTCTGGATGACGGAGAGGGATAGTTGGACAAGGACAAAAGAGAAGGACAGATGGGGAGAGGAGTAAGATTGCATGGTGGTGTTCAAAGGAGAGCAAGAGCTGTTGATCACTGGCAGTAATTTCAAGTAATTTCAAGCTCTTACTGCAGCAATTTTATCACTATACATTTTATGAAGTAAAGATGGTCTATTCACTTATAGATAGTATGTTGCCACAAATGAACACGTGCGTAATTTCCTGCATTCTGCTGAATTTTTATGCATCAATTTGGGCCTTCTCTGCATCAATTTACAGTGTAAATGTCTATAATTTTTTCAAAATAAAAGTCCTCTGCTACTTTCATGTTGCCCTGGTGGGGAGGTGGAGTGTGGTATAGTATAGTACAATATGTACATGCTCCTAATAGGGGGAATAGGAAGGGGGAATGTGTCCCCTGTGTTGCACCCCCACCCTCTGAAAACTATAGCTTGGTTTCCAGTAAAATATGTGTGTATATTATTATATGTATATATATACGTGTATGTACCGATCAGCCAAAACATTCAAACCACTGACAGCTGAAGTGAATAACTTTGATTATATTGTTCCAGTGCATTGTTCTGCTGGGAAACCTTTGGTTCTGGCATTCATATGGATACCACCTGACATGTTCCACCCACTCAAACACCGTTGCAGACCAAGTACCCCCCCTCATGGCAACAGTACTCCCCAATGGCAGTGGCCCCCCAGCAGGATAAAGCACCATGCCACACTGCAAACATGGCTCAGGAATGGCCCAAGGAATGTGACAAAGACCTCAAAGTGTCAACCTGGCCTCCAAATTCCCCAGATCCCAATATGAATGAGCATCTGTGGCACGTGCCATTAACCCACCTCACAACCCACTGGACTAAATTGATCTGCTGCCAACGCACTGGTGCCAGACACCGCAGGACACTCCCAGAGATCCTGTGTCCATGCCTCCACAGGTCAGAGCCAAGTCCGATCCAAGGAGGCCCCACCTTGGATTAGGGGTACATCTGGGGTACCGGCACATCACAAGAATCCTTGAGCAGATTGGGACCTGGGACACCTTGAGCTTTTTGTCACGCTCCACAGGCCATTTCTAAACAGTTTTTGCAGTGTGGCATGGTGCATTATCCTGCTGGGGGGCCACTGCCATTGGGGAGTACTGTTGCCATGAGGGGGGGGTACTTGGTCTGCAACGGTGTTTGAGTGGGTGGAACATGTCAGGTGGTATCCACATGAATGCCAGAACCAAAGGTTTCCCAGCAGAACAATGCATTGGAGTTATTCACTTCACCTGTCAGTGGTTCGAATGTTTTGGTTTGATTCAGTGGACCTGAAACATGAACAGTGACGCAGTTTTTGTGTTGCCATCAGCTGTTTTTATTTTGAAAGTCGTGTTATGATTGATTATGTGTTCCTCTTGGATAAAACAGGCTAGTGTTTTGAAAAGATGATTTGATATTGAGTCAGGTTTGCTGTCCTTTGATGGAATTTGCACATTGTAGAGCGAAGAGAGAGAACGAGCTTAATCCCACTCTGTGGTTAATCTTGATCTTGATCTCTTGAGATCGCATTTGTTTTGGGAGATGAGTTGGTATTTAATGAACAGAATGTGGTTTTAAGCCTTTAATGAGCTATTTAGCTCAATGTGTGATGTAGGTGTGTTGCTGTATTAACGGCTTTGAAAAAGTATCTAAAGGTCAACACTTGTTAGCAATCTAGTCCCCCATCTCTTTAACTGAAAGTACATTAAGAAGGGATCTCTTCACAGCCAGCACAAACAGGAGGCAAACCTGTTTCAGCTTACATTTGGGCACCTGACTGTTGTTTGCTGGCAGACAAAATTGCTCAACAACCCAAAGTGGTTAACCTCCAGCCTGGAACAAAGCTTCAGAAAGTAGTGCTGAAAACAGTCAGGCAGTTTGTTCCTCTTTGCACATCATTTATCAGTTTTAGACACTGGGCCGTCCTTTGAGAAAAAATGAATGCAGTTAAATGTTCACTGTGATGGATGGACAAAAAGTTTCTGCAGATTTGACACTGTGATGAAATGGATGAAAGATGACAGCTGGCCACAAAGAAGGAAAAGAAAGTGTGAGAAGAATTTTTGAAAAATGTCCAGGAACACCATGAGGTGTGTGGTTTGTGGTAAACAGGCTAAAATGTTCAGGGGAAATGGGGCAACCATTCGTTCCTGTTAACCCTACAGAGTTTCAATGGAGCTGAAGAGTGTCTCATAAAAGTCACAGTAAGGCCTGCTGTGTATGAGTAAACAGACCCATATGTCAGTGGTCTCGTGTCATCTTTCCACTGCCTCACTTTAATGCACTTCAGTGGCCACAGCGTTACGCCGTTTGCATTCCCCCTCTGTTCTCACAGCAGCGGACACCACTCCCCCCAGATATTACTACCCTGCAGGGGCCTTTAAGATAACTAGAGCATCTCAACATGTGTGTTCAGGTCTTCTGTCTGTGTCCTGGAGCACAGTCAGGAGAGACAGGATGTTTCCTCTTCTGTTCATGACGTGCATCATGGGACATTCACCATAAAAGTGATTTAGGGGAAAAACTTCACGACCACTACTGCTACTGCACTGCTCAAAAAAATGAAAGATTTTAGCAAACGAATTATTCAAGTTGAAAATCTTCACTGATGTTCGTTGTATAATTTGTTGAGAACAAAATGACATAACATCAGTCAGCAGAAACCAAAATCATCAACCAAGTGAGGGCTGGATTCTCAGTGTAGTCGCTGCATTCCACCTTTTCAGGTTATGGAAAAGATTTGTTGTGTTTTCCGTCCTAGCTGTTTTCCGTTGTGTGACCTGTCCGTTTTTGAGGATAGCGCACACTCTTCTGCAGCTTCACCACCACTTTGCTTCTCACTTCCACTCATTTTCTCCTCTTTTCGTTCTGTCCACACTACTTTAAACTCGTCCTCACCTCGGCACAAACTTTGAAGTGAAAAATGAGTGTGTACAATGACACGCATCCCCAAAACTACAGATTGACTGCCAGCTGTCAACTTCTGCTGCTTAACACGCTGTTTTGATCTATCTAGGTCTATCCACAATGACTAAAAATTACTAAAGTTTATCATCGTTACTGATATACTTTTATTGCCATGCCGTTTCAGGATAATTTTATCGCCCAGCCCTAGATCCAACTTCCCTGAATATCATCACATCAACTCCTAATGTGTCCCTGATGAGTCGGCAGGTGGTGTCCTGGGGGATCTCCACATAGGTCAGGCATTGACCTGCACCAGGAGGAAGCCAGGGCCCACCGCACCAGGAGGAAGCCAGGGCCCACCGCACCAGGAGGAAGCCAGGGCCCACTGCACCACCATAAGGTCGGACAGTTGCTCTGAGGATTTCATCCTGGTACCTAACAGCAGTTGGGGTACTGCTGGCTATGACATGGAGGCCTGTGCGACCCTCCAAGGATAGACCTCCCCAGACCATCACTGACCCACCGCCAAACTGCTCATGCTGGATGATGTTACAGGCAGCATAAGAGACACTTTCACGCCTGTCACATGTGCTCAGCGTGAACCTGCTGTCATGTGTGAAGAGAGCGGGGCTCCAATGGTGGACCTGCCAATTCTGGTGTTCTCTGGTGAATGATGGAGCTGCACAGTGCTGGGCTGTGAGCACAGGTCCCACTAGAGGATGCTGGGTCCTCATGCCCCCTTCATGGAGTCTGTTTCTGACAGTTTGGTCAGAATCATGCACACCAGCAGCCTGCTGGAGGTCATTCTGTAGGGCTCTGACAGTGCTCCTCCTGTTCCTCCTCCCACAAAGGAGCAGCACTGGTCCTGCTGCTGGGTTGATGCCCTTCTACGGCCCTGTCCAGCTCTCCTCATGTAACGACCGGTCTCCTGGTATCTCCTCCATGCTCTTGAGACTGTGCTGGGAGACACAGCAAACCTTCTTGTGACCACATATTATAATGTGTCATCCTGGAGGAGCTGGACTACCTGTGCAACCTGATTGGGCTGCAGGTACCACCTCATGCTACCAGTAGTGACAAGGACACTAGCAGAAGACCAAACTAGAGAAGAATCAGTCAGGAAGGATAAGGAGAGATCAACTGTGTGTGGACACCACATGTAAAACCATTCCCTTTTTGGGGGTTGTCTTGCTTTTGCCTCTCCATTGCACCTGTTGTCACTTTGATTTGCACCAAAGCAGCTGAAACTGATTCACAATCACTTGTGCGTCTTAAACGGACAGATTGATATCCCTAAAGTTTAACTGACATAATGTTATAATGTGACCAATAAGTGTCTCTTTCATTTTCTTGAGCAGTGTGTTTAGTGTCATGTCTCGACTATTTAAAACAGAATCAGTGGTTTAAATATTCAGAGTAAAAAAAAAAAGGCCTTTCTTAGAAAATGAATTTAACATGCTGTTGTGCAACTCCTCATGTTGGTACAGTTTTCTTGGTGGCCAGTTTGAGAAGGCTGCGGTTTGGTGGGCAGCAGGGGTGCGAATATAAGGCAGGATGGTGCTGACATGCAGCTTTCACTTCTAGTAAAGTGTCTTGGATTTATCAAAGGAGCGGCCGCAAGCCAACATGAGAATGTGGTTTACGATACTGATGGAACTGAGTAAATATCCGAAGAGTTGGATAACTTCAAGATGGCACTGCATATGGCTGCCTCGGTGTATTGGTGAAGGTTTGGTGCTGGTTATGTTGTAAATTCAGTTTCTGCAGTCCGTGGTACCCGGAGCTCTTTCACCAGATATGAGCTAATAACCATGAAGGAAACAACCTATTAATTTATTGCCCACTTCATTTATACGATGCCACTTTATCACAGTAAAATGCAAAGTACAAAGTATATGTATACAGAATCAGAATCAGAATCAGAAATACTTTATTGATCCCCGAGGGGAAATTATTTATGTTACAGGTGCTCCTTGCAAGAGAGGAAACACACGTGAAAATATAAGAAATTTAAACAATAGTATTTACAAATATATAGTTAAATAAACAGGAATTATTAACAAACATAAACGTAAATAAATATATATATACACACATATATATTATAAACTGAACAAGATTAGTTATTTATGTAATGGTTTATTGCAAAAGTGCATTCCTATGTTTTCAAAAATTGGTCATCGAGCTGCATTAAGACATCTTGAGAGTTTCTACCTCTACAATGGACTAAGTGTCTTAAAGGTGGGGTTAATTTTGTGAGCTAAATTAGGACAGTATTTGTTTGATGATGAGCAGAAATGCCATGACAATGACATGATCAATAGAATTAAATACAATGGCAATATATTTTCGAGACAATAAAATGAGCAGAACAAGTAGCCAAAATATTGACATACGTCTCAGATAGAAATAAGATACTGAGGAAGTGATGATTATCAGGCCTGTGTAACAGGTGTATTTGGCTCTCTGCAGGAATATAAGAGAAAACACACAAGTGCATTATTGTCTTCAGCTCTGTCGCTGAACATGTGGACCTCCCTCTTCAGACAAAGCAGCACTGAGAGCACTTTTCCCTCATAGTATCTCAAGTACAATACCCAGATAGCAACACATGTCTTGATGTCACAGTTAAACAATATAAATATGTCAGCCAGTAATTGTCCAGTGTTTTTACAATGTAAAATGACAGCTAACAGTTGTTTTGCTTGTAAGAACATTTTTCTTGGCCTGAAGCTGAAGTGGCGGCACAGTTGCCAGAGGAAAATGTTGGCATGTAAGTTTCTGAAAACCACAGACGAGAAATATTTCTGTTTATTGTTCACCCCAGCAATGAAATGGAATTTCTGCACTTGCTTTAGAAACGTTGATATGATAAATATGAAATGTACAAATATAACGCAAGAGCAATTTTTTTTTGGGGGGGGGGCAACAAAGTTGCAGTCAAATTTACTGTTGTAACACATATAAATGGAACCGGCATGGTAAAATGTATTTAATAATTATATTAAAAGAAATAATAATGTTTAGAACAGCATCCCTTATATATGCCTAATTGGATTTCATTTTCCAAAAGAAGCAGATTTATTTATTTGTTTTGCTCTGTGTAAAAGAAAAACCCAAACAAACAAAAAAAACGCTCACATCACTATGAAGGCTGCCAGAGACTTGATTTTTTGTGTTTGCTGTAATTATGTATTTTTTTAAATCAAGTCTTCATTTATTTAAAAGATTAAAATCAAAACTAGTCCATACCCATTGAGTGCACAGTTGCCCACATACAGTTTCACATGGTGTGTGTTTGGGATACAGGTCATAGGAAATTGCAGATTAAATAGTCAACTGAACCCATTAAGAAGAGCAATGTATTCAGGCAGAGTGTTTGTGAATTTGATAGTACGA
>NC_065529.1:45862986-45871337 GCF_006386435.1 Epinephelus moara | reverse complement strand
TGCCCATTCAAAGTTTGCAATTTCAATCGGTTGCTATAGCGCCCCCCTTTGGCCAATTGATGTAATATTGCTTCATTGGCATCCTCCCATGACCCTCTACCACTGTGCCAAATTTCACATGGATTGACCAAGTCAGTGAGGAGAAAAACATGGAACAGACACACAGACAGAGGTTTCGTCATTATATAGTAAGATCACACCTTGGCAATGACTTTAAATGCAGGAAACATATACTTGGAACTTAATTGTTTAAGGTACATTGATTTTAAATATAGAAATATTAAAGTTACCATTTACAAAAGATTCAAAATTCTCTTTGGTAAACACACTTCTGTAAATTATAACAATCCAAACTGCACTAAAATTGGTCCAAAACTATTTGAGTTTGAATGACTTTTAGTGGCTGTTTGTATGACTGCTGCATTCACACAGAGGATTCAACTGCGAGGTAATGAAGTGAACAAAACGCTGTCTGGTTACAACTGGTAACGTTCAGATGATGTAGATTTCTACTGATGCAGAACTGATGCTGAAGACGATGACCTGGTTTCAATCAATACAAAACAGACTTTTTAAAAAATGATTTCTGTTTTGGATTTCACAAGTCACCAAACTGAAACTCTGCAAAAGGAAAACACAGCGTCAGTGACACTGCTCAGTCATCAAATAAACAGAGAAGAGAAAAGAATGAATGATGTAATTCAAGAAGCATGTGTGGATGGGGTCATCCTTATGTTCCACGGTCCTGGTAAAGATGGGTAAGGGCTGCAAAGAATGAAGGGAGATGGATGTTTGTAGGATAAAGGGGAGATGGATGTAGGGGCACATTTGTGTTTAACAGTTGATACAAAGACCGACAAAAGCTTTCTGTCCCATACTCTGCATTCATTTTGTCCGTTATTGTGCATGTCCTCTGAAAGCTTGCGGGTACGGATGAAATAAAGCAGTACCACCAGAGATCGTGAAGGTATTGTAGCATATTTCAAGTGAGATATGACTACTTAAATTACTTATTTAAATGACAGAACCGAACAAACTGGTAGTATAATGAAGAGAATTCTCCGTCCGCATGTCGGGATGTATCATTACATGCTGCCTCCGCTTAAAAGTACAATATTACGACCTCTTCCACCGTCGCCTTGTTTATTGTTGTGTGAAACTTTTGACACTTGAGAAGTAGATTGAATCAGTATGTTTTAAGTGGTTGTTTGGTGGTTTTTTGAGAATTAAAGCATGCGGAACACACTACCTGTTACACCTCAGACAGGATAACGTGATCATACGTCTGTCACTTCTGACAGCCATCTCAAAGTTTTGGTTGTTTTCTTTTTCAACCAAGCATGTTAGCGATTAGCTTACCCTGCTACGTTAACATATTGTTAAATTTAACGGAGCGTTAGCTTACGTTAAACATCTACATCCTTCTAAAATATGATTTATGATTTCTTACGACTTAAAAACAGACACTAACACATTTGGCGAACATTAATCTTATGCTTCGCTCATCTGCCTTAATGTTATTTATCTGCCTTATAGGTTATTTATCTTAGACGCACTCCTCTCTGGACAGTGCAACAAGTGCCTTTGCTCCGCAGGGGTATTTTAGAAAATGCTAATTTAACGTTTGTTAAATATCTGTTAAAAAACAAAGCAGCATTTGCCAAACTGAAGGTGAATTACTTTCGAAAAGATCTGCTGTTGGTGATTAGCCACCAAAATCAGCCACTGGGACTAACCATAGACAGTCAGTGCAACTAACTAGTTGACTGTGACTTTCGCTATCTGACCAGAAGTTGCACCCACAATCAATTCTACAGTAGCACCCTCAGGAATAAGGTGGATAGTCATGTTTGGGAGGTGTTGGCGAGGGGAAAAATAATCCTTTCCCTCAGCCTGTAAATGCTGGGAAAGCACAGTTTTAAAGTCACTTGAAAGACACTTTTGCATTTAGCCTACGATGGATGTGATTAATTAAACTTACCATAATATTAGTACCCTACCACCATTAACGCTATGATGTAATATACATGTAAATTCAATGCACACTTTATTATAGCTGCGCCAACATTTCCCAATGCCATATTAACATTGTTTTGACAATGTGCAATTATGTTACAATGCAGGAATTTGCAGCCTGAACAACTACAAGTCCTTTTGTTGTGGCTGAACAATCTAACACTGTTTACTGTTAGATCCTTTTTGTTTAACCAGAAACAAAAGTAATGCAACATACAAAAATTATCACCTCTGTTGAGAGACTTATTTTGTTTTGTGCATGCGCACATTTGTATTCTTGTGAACTGCTAGATTGTTTGTGCATGTGTTTGCTGCTTCAAAAACAGCAGTGTGTGTGTGTGTGTGTGTGTGTGTGTGAGAAAGCTCAGAACTAGATTGATCTTAAAAATTCATCAGGAGCTCCAGAACGTTTTTCTCTCGCACCTTGTGGGGTCTCTTGCATAACTCAAAATATTTCACACAGTCCCATTTTATTAATCCTCAATTTTGAGAGTAAAAGCAATTTAAAAGATAAAAAGCTCTTGTTTGTCATGCAGATCGTTCCGTAGTTAGGTGCCCTTAGCAAAAGCTTAGCTCCCGCTGCGCCGTGACCTGGGATCCACTCACAGTATGTATGTGTGTAGTGCAATATGACGCTTATCCTCAATTCATTAAACCAGGGTTGCAACCTTTAATCTTAAACCTGGCTCATTGAAAACTCAGAAGTTTAAAGAGGCTCTGTAACCAGAGGGCATTAATAAAAGGAAAGCTGAAAATAAATAGAAATAAATGCATGTGAGTGAGTGCATGTGTGTGAATGCAATTTTAAATCCATAATAATAAGGAACTGATATTCTTAAACAATTCCAGAAGAGGTCTGCAGCCCATGCTCGTAAAAACAATTTCACATTAATCCCTTTTCCAGTAGATGCTTGTGAAGATGGGGTCATTCCGATATTCCCAGGGCTCTACGTTCGTGATGGAAACTAACATTGTAAAAGGCTGGTAAGAGCTATCCTCGCAATTTAAGTACCAAAGAACAAAAGATGTTTCAAATGCACTTTGAATGGTAAAAATCTGTTCAGGCACCTCAGAGGTATCAATGTCTAAAGTCAAGAAAATCATATTTGACTGCAAATTCGAGGACACAAGTTTTTTAAGGAGTATAACATCATCTGGAAAAACATTGCTAAGAACATAAAATCTCCTAAAAGGTCTCCTTAAAAATAGTTCATCAGCAAACTCATTTGTATTGTTCAATTACTCACCCCATGTTACTGTGAATGTGTGAAGATTTGTGGAGAATTTTTCTTACATGCCTCCATGGTCTGCCCTCAAAAAAGCCACACGCTCCTCAGGAAACACCTGGCTAGGAGCGCTTTGGAGTGCTTTGGAGGTCCGGTGGTTTTTCTATTGAGATGGTTTGGTTGAGTCTGCTTGCTATGAACCAGAATATCCGCAGAAGTAAACACATTGGCAGAAGGAAAGTGTTTTTTTTCCCAGCTGAAAATGCCCATGCACTCCTCAGGAAACACCCAACTAGGAGTGTTTGAGAACGCTTTCGAGGCGCAGCCGTTTTTTTAGCAGCGCTGCTTTGGTTGTGCGTGTTTCTGTGTGCTAAGACTGAAATGTATGTTGCAAGTGATTATTCTTCTTGTTCCTCTTTGTTGACCGTTTGACATGTCCGAACTGGTACACGCACATGATCATGTTTTTATCTGAAGGATACTTTGTTCAATAGTAGTTTCAACTCTCTAACATGTAGCCATACTGCCATCTTGTGGCGGAGTTAAGAAGAGTTACCGTAAGGAAGTCAACTTTATATATTTTTAATGAAGATATAATTAGGGATCTCTCTCTTCTTTCCGGCTCTTGTGGTTTTTTTTTTTTCAGTGCTCTTCTCTTGTTTTACTCTTGTTTTTTTTGCGCTCTTGTCTTATTCTCTTGTTCTTTTGCTCTATGTCTTTTGTTAGTTATTCCCTATTATTCGTACTGTGAGTTCTGCCGTACTTATTTGCATTTTACCTTTTTGTCGTGCGTAATTTCCTTTATTACGCTTTTAACTCTTTTTTGCTCACTTGCTCATTTCCCCTACATTAAAGTGTTCATGAAAACCTGATAACTGGATTCTTGATGAGTCCCAGAGATGTTGTGAAACATGGAATGCAACAGAAAATGTTTCGAATTAACCAGTCCCTTGTTAACAGGATTATTAAGTCTGTTTACAATGTTGTATTATTCCCAGATAAAACACATCAATACATTCATCAGTCATTCTTTAAAAGAGATAACGAGCCATTGACAGGAAGATCTTGTGAGTCCACCATATTTCATATTGACACAGTTTCCTGTCTTTAACCCGATCCCGCTGAGATGGCACTGGTGCAAATGACAGGAAACCGTAAACCTTTTCACAAATTGCCTTTAATTTCCACTGGTTTGAGATTATTTAACTGGAATCCAGATGTGGGAGTCACAACAAACACAATGTTCCAACATCTTGTAAATAAAAAAACACATAAACAAAGTTTCGCTGTGCTTTTTCTGCATCCAAAAACAATGCAATAAAAACCAAATCTAGATTAATCCAGGGTTAGGCACGTAATGACATTAAGGTTTAGGAAAAATTTGTGGTTTGGATTAATATGACGTCTTCTCGTAGGAGCTTTGTCATCATAGCGACAATAAAACCATGTGATTAAGGTTAATAAGGTTAGGTAATAGTCCTGTTTAGAGTTGTAAATGGGAACTGAACAGCTGTGTCTTGTTTTTGTTGACCTATCCACAGACGTCCTCTCTGTGGACTCTTTAGCTCGTCGATAATGCCACACTATTTCTCTGGCACTTAAACATACGTGGTTGTTTTTCTTACGAGGACAGCCTGTCTTTGTCATCTATTTAGAATTGTCCAACAGTTTTATGACACCGTTATGCAATAACCCCCCCCCCCCCCAAAAAAAAACAAACAAACAAAAACATTGAGATTGAGAGGTAACTCCCATCATGCACTGCACAGACTGGAAGAAGGCCATTTTAGACAGCTGCCAGATGATGGAAATAACCTGAATTCCACAAACAAAGACAAAGAAGTCCTTGTATAGTGTGTGATGATTAAATAAAAGTGAAATATGTCAGACACAGCCTCCGTCTTCACTTGCAGGTGCTTTGTTAAATGTTAATTTGGTAGATTTATACAACTGCCACTCAGCTGAACTCTGTTTGAAGCGGGGTGTTTGTTTTCCAGGAAACTGTCTTTGATAAACTCTACAGACAGATTTGATTTTAAAGGAAAACGCAGACGATTTGGGAGTTTCACTATCATTTTCATATTGAGACAACATGATCAATATCTTTTTTGTGTCTGTACGTCCAGTGGCTGGGGACAACATGATCAATATCTTTTTTGTGTCTGTACGTCCAGTGGCTGGGTCTCAGTGGTTAGCACTGTGGCTTAGCTTAGCGAATACAATTTAAGTCTATAGGGGGTCAGTAGCCTACTCGTAAAAGTGTACAAATAAACGTTACAGACACCCTGAAGCTGGCATTTCTGCACATGCATTTAAAATAAACATGTTTAAACATTAATTCAAAAAACGAGAGTCCTTTTTAGTCGTTTAAGAATAAGTTTGATACACGGAACTATAGTGTGTTTACGCTGTGATCTGCGGAGGGATACACCGGTGAGCAGGCACAGGCACAGACGTAGCCTGTAAACGAAGCTGTTTATTTAGCCTAACGATATCTCCGGACTATAGTAGCTGCAATGGACGACTTTGAACGCGATTTTGAAGAGTCTCTTTTAGCGGACACAGATCCAGAGCCATCCCTGTTTGAGCTGGAGTATACAGATGAGGAACTCCAGGTGTTGGATGCTGAGCAGGCGAGAAGAGAGGCTGAATCCTCGAGGCAGCGGAACAGCGAGGGGCCGAGGGGAGACGGAGGTCAGGGGAGGATTGCTGGTGTAGCTGCGGGGCTTGCCAACCTATGCCTACGGAGGTGGAATCATTTTGCTGCACAGAATGGGATTCGGTGCTACCAAAAACCGCCACAGAGAGTGCATCACAAGGAGTAAAAACTTTGCAGCAATCACTAATCCTGGCGTGATTGAAACATTTTTTCTTGTTCCTAAGATGAACTGGAAAAAACACTTAGGCCTGCAGGAGCTGATGGACAGCTTTCAGTCGAGTGAGTAATATCGTCTCTTTGTTTGCTTTTACCGAGTGACCTAGCGTACCTGTCCCAGAGGCAGCTGCAGCTGTTGCTCACCGGTGTATCCCTCCGCGCAGGATGTAAACACACTATAGTTCCGTGTATCAGACTTCTTCTAAAACGACTAAAAAGGACTCTCGTTTTTCGAATTAATGTTTAAACATGTTTATTTTAAATGCACGTGCAGAAATGCCAGCTTCAGGGTTTCTGTAACGTTTATTTGTTCACTTTTACCGTAGGCTACTGACCCCCTATAGACTTCAATTGTATTCGCTAAGCTAAGCCGCAATGCTAACTGCTGAGACCCAGCCACTGGACGTACAGACACAAAAAAGATATCGATCATGTTGTCTCAGTATGAAAATGATAGAGAAGGGCATAACTCCCAAATCGTCTGCGTATTCCTTTAAGTGTTTAACAGCCGAGTTTTATTATGTTGTCTGGCCAACTTGTGAAATAAGTTCAGTATCTTGCTCAAGGATACTTCGACATGCAGACTGGAGGAGCTGGGGATTGGACCGCTGATCTTTCGATTGGTGGACGACCCGCTCTACCAGCCGCCCCCTGTAATGTGTTAATGTAGCTAGTCTAAAACATCCAGTGAAGGCAGGCAACTCAAAATCCAAGTGAAAGCAGAGCAAACACCAAACTGAAAACCAACCGGTAAATACACGATGAACAGGGATGACCGCAGGACGAAGGACAAGGGGACACTGGCACAAAGTGGACCGTCTGTAAATATGGAGTGCTTTCGTAAATGTCAGAGCACTGCACTCTCAGAGTGAAAGAGTGCAGAGTGGAATGAATGTGTGATTAACTTAATTGTTCAATAATTCATATAGAAATATAACGCTCCGTTTCTTTGACCAACAGGGCTCTCATTTTAGTGTTGAGTGTCAGACTGAATTTACAAATGCACTATTTCAGGTCACTCACTCGATCACGAGTGCAACTTCAAAAATAAACACTGACCAGTGGGACCAGACTGGCCGACCCGTATGCTCTCACTCAGTGGATGGATGATGTCACAGGAAGCTTTGTGGTTGATCACTCTGCCAGTCTTACAAAGGAGGACGACACTGGAACGGTTTCCTCCAGTTTGTTTTGCTATGGAAGTTAACGTTAGCTAATGTGCTAAAAAGTTAGCGTTCCAGAGAAATCCAATATTCCTCTTAATACCTCCCCAGTTTCTGATGAGGTGGACACGATAACCCTTAATACGTGACGTTATTCATCCCTACAACAGGAAATCCTTTTTCCCTAACCTGATATGAAGTGTGCGCTGCACATGTGAGCATTCGTGATGATCACCTCCGTCCAGTCCTTTGGTCTTATCACATTTTACCATAGCTGTCTTTGTTTTTGTTGAAGGGCAGTGGTGGCTGGTTTTGAGCCATGACTCCTTTTATTCTGGCTCCCAATAACACAACAAGACAGCATTTTAAGACTCCCATATAGCCTACAGCCCTGTGGTGGAGAGTCGTGTTTTGACTCCAGCTAACAAACTGACGTCGTTGTGACGTCGGCCCTAAAAGGGTCGAAAACAAGAAGCATCAGCAAGGTGTAACAAATATGTAAACAGTAAAGTAAAACCCTTCGCTGCATGTTGTCCATCTCTCTCTCTCGTCGTCTGCTCTCAATGCGTACTATACTCTGGCTCATAAATACAAGTAGCGATCAAATTCAAAGGCCTCATCCAAATTTTCAAAATTGGGTAAATAATCATCCATGACACTGAAAATCTTTTAGATAACAGTTTTCTGGAAACTCCTCTGGTTACTGTACTCTCCCCAGATCTCACACACATTTCCTCTGTTATCCTCCTGCAACAAGTGACACTTACAATAACAATCTGAGCTGCTCTGTGGCAAAAAATAAACACTTGTAATGGAGATACAGTGACGGCGTCCAATTGACCTATGGCTAAGCCACGCCCCCCTCCACTCACTCGGACAAACAATCAACATTCAGTGACCGGCGCTATGGCAGGTGTCACAGTACACATCATTTCACAGGAGGCAATTGATGATTTTTGGGGACATAACGATCAGATGTCATTGAGAAGTAACAAATGGGCCTAAACTACGCATTGGAGGGATATATTCATCATTTTATTGTTGAGAAGGTCGATGAAAAGCTTAAATTAC
>NC_065529.1:45847847-45862507 GCF_006386435.1 Epinephelus moara | reverse complement strand
CCCCTTTTCCCCCCATTACTGGTACATATGTTTATAGAAATACATTTAGGTATTTACTTACTTAACTAAAGCAGTTTCACTGAAACCTGAAAAATATACCTCAACATAAATATAAGATGTAAAATAAATAAATGAATAAATAAATAAAATAAAATTAAGAAAAAAAAAGATACCAAAGATGAATAACCTAAAAAATAAGAACTGCATGGTAAGAATGTATAGATACATTGGTAGAAAGGGAAAGGAAGGAAAGAGAAAAAAAATAAAATAAAAATAAATAAAAATATCAATTGGATTTCTCTAGTCAGCAACTGGTATGACTCTTTAATCTTCTATGTCTGTTGTTTTCAGATGTTCAATCAGATTACCCCATATTCCCTCGAATTTATCTGGCCTTTGTTTTAGATTATACATTATTTTCTCACTGGGAGTACAAGAGCTTATTTCACTGAGCCAAAGAGAGGGTGGAGGTGAATGTTCATTCTTCCATTTAAGAGCTATGCACTTATTGGCTATTTTCAAAGCTATTCTTATGAATCTGATTTTGTTGCCCCTCACAGGTAGCATCGACACATCTCCTAACAGAGTTAACCTTGGTTCAAATGGAATATTTATCTTTGTTATCTTGGATATGGTTCTAAGTATTGTTTCCCAGTAGTTGGACAGCTGTGAACATGACCAGAACATGTGAATGAGAGAGCCGACTTCAGATTTACATTTTGGACAATATTGAGTGATTGTCTGGTTTATGTTATGTAGCCTTTCCGGGGTGAGATAGGTTGATCGATAGGTTCTATGTATCAAATTGTATTGGGATAATATGTGTCTACTATTATGGGAAAAGCGTTGGGCCTTTTCACATAATTCAGTCCAGTCAGCATCATCAAAGTTGTGGGATAAGTCAGCCTCCCATTTTGCCCTAGCCTTAAGCCCCTCTTTTTCTAACAGACTGTTAATACCAGTGTACATGTGAGATATAAACCCTTTGATTCCTTTTCTACTCCTCAATATATTATCTAAGGGTTGTTCTGTAATGGGTAGAAATCTGCCTCCCTGTTCTGTTTGAATATAATGCCTAAGTTGCAGGAACTTGAAGAAATGCCTCTTGTCAAGGCTGTACTTAGTCGTAAGATTTTCAAATGACTCTAAGACCCCATCTTTGCATAGGTCCCCAAATGTCCTGATGCCCTTTGTGAACCATACTTGGGTGATGCCATCTCTTAGGACCTTTGGTAAAAGAGGGTTTGTATGGAAGGGAGTAAGGTGATATAAGGGCTGACTACTTTGGGTCTTTTTACGTAGTTCAGACCATATTTTATAGGTGTGTTTTATAAATGGGTTTGTTGTCAGCATTTGGAGATTTTTCAGTGAAGGAACATATGGAATTGATGAAAGACGCATAGAATTAATATCGTGCTGCTCTATCTGTAGCCAAGAGGGGGGTTGCTGTAAATTTACTTTCCATGCCCAAACTGCCCGACATTGTGCTGCCCAATAATACGTTTCGAAGTTAGGAAGTTTCAGTCCCGCTTCTTTAGGTGTTCCTTGAAGGACTCTTAACTTTATTCTGGGGGTTTTGAACTTCCATAAGAACCTAGACACCATTGAATGCAGCTGTTTAAAAAAGTATTTAGGTATTGTAATGGGTAGCATTTGAAACAAAAATAGAAATTTCGGTAAGACATTCATTTTGATACAATTGATTCGACCTATCAAAGACAAGGGAAGGTTCATCCACCTATTGAACTCTTCTTCAGTTTTCCTTAATAGGGGTAAATAGTTCACAGAGAAAGCCTTCGAACGTACACTGGGAATCTGAAGGCCCAGATATGTTAATTTCTCAGGGCTCCACTGAAAGGGTATATTACATCTTGATATTTTAGTCCCCGCTGTGTTCAGTGGCATGACAACGCTTTTATTTAGATTTATCTTATATCCAGAAATTGCACTATATTCCGTTAGAGTTTCTAATAATGCGGGTATTGATGACCCCGGATCCGTTAAGAAAATTAAGATATCGTCGGCGTATAATGAAATTTTGTGAGTGGTCTCCCCTATCTGCTTCCCCTTAATTAATGGATGGGATCTTATTGCCACCGCTAGCGGTTCTATCGCCAGCGCGAATAACAGGGGCGAGAGACCGCAGCCTTGTCTTGTAGAGCATGAGAGGGTAATTTTAGAAGAAATATCATTATTTGTTTGGATTTGAGCCATTGGGCATCTATATAACATCTTAACCAATTTACAAAAAGTGGGACCAAAATTCATTCTATTCATTACTTCAAAAAGATAGTGCCATTCTACACGATCGAAAGCTTTCTCTGCGTCTAAAGACACAGCAATTGTCGGAGAACTATCTGTTTCGGAGGCATGCATAATGTTAAAAAACCTTCTGACATTATCAAATGGGGAGCGATTTTGAATAAATCCAGTTTGGTCTAAGTTAATTAGGTCCGGAATATGTTTTTCCACCCGTAGCATGAGTATTTTAGAAAATATTTTATAGTCTGTTGATAAAAGTGAAATCGGTCTGTATGAACTACATAATTTCTGGTCTTTCCCTGGTTTAGGTAAAACCATAATTAATGCCAATTCCAGAGATTCTGGCAGTTTTCCAGTTTTAATCGCATGGTTATACATCAGCAGTAAAGGGTTAAGCAGTTTAGGGAGAAAAGTTTTAAAAAATTCGACAGGGAAGCCGTCTTGGCCGGGGGACTTCCCTGACTTGATTTTGGAGATGGCTTCCGATATCTCTCTTTCTGTAATAGCTCCCTCCAAACTTTCCCTAGTTCCTTCATTAAGCTTTTTAAGGTCATATTTATCTAAAAATGTTTTGGTTTTTTCAGGAAAATTACCTTGGGTGGAATAAAGTACCTCATAAAAATTTTTAAACATGCTGTTTATCTCCTCTGGGTTAGTGACTGTGTTAGATCCTGATTTTAACATATGAATTTCTCTCTGGGCTTCCTCCCGACGAATCTGCCAGGCGAGAAGTTTGCCGGCTCTGTCTCCCTGCTCATAAAATCTTTGCTTTGTCCTTCTCATCGCATTCTCTATTTTATGGGTGGTTATAGTGTTGTATTCTAATTGTTTCGACCTGAGTTTTTGTTTGACTTCTTTGTTTTGTGATGATAGATGTTCCTTTTCAAGTTGTTTTATTTCTTTTTCTAGAGCTTCTACTTTTGATCTATATTTTTTGCGCTTGCCGGAGGTGTATGATATGGTTTGTCCTCTTATGTAGGCCTTCATTGATTCCCAAATGACATCGGGTGAGGCAGAATTCTGGTTCGTCTCAAAGAAGATATCTAATTGTTTGTTGATAAATTCAGTAAACTCAGGATCGTTGAGTAGGTAGGAGTTGAAACGCCACCTTTTGAGAGATCCAGAAGGCTCAGTGGAGGGGATTGTGATCAGAAGCCCTGAGTGATCAGAAATAGTTCTTGCTAAATATTTACATGGGGGAATTACATGAGTTTTAGCCAAAGGAACCAGGAAAAGGTCAATTCTTGAATAGCTGTCGTGGACTGGAGAGTAGAAAGAGTATTCCCGTACTGATTGATTCTGCATACGCCATATGTCACAGAGACCGAGGTTTTGGAGTTCTGTTTTTAATGCTTTTGCTGCTTGTGTTAGAGTTACTTGCTTGGCTGAGGACCTGTCTAAGATAGGATCAAGTACCAGATTGAAGTCTCCTCCGATATAGATTTCACCAGGGGGGCTTGGCAAGTTAAAGAAAATGTCCTGGAAAAACTGGGGATCATCGTAGTTGGGTGCGTATATGTTTACTAGGGTAATGAATTGAGAAAAAATGGAGTTATTTTGTTGATTAGTATGGCTACTCCTCTAGCTCGGGAGGTAAAAGAGGAGAAGAACACCTGGTTATAGCCCCCTTGTTTTAATTTAGCATGCTCAACATCATTCAGATGAGTTTCCTGCAATAGAGCTATATCAATCTGGTGTTGCTTTAAGTAGTTTATTATACGCTTTCTTTTTATGCAGTGGTTAATACCTTTAACATTAAGGGTTAAACATCTGTATTGTGTGGGTGTATTTGTCATCATTTAAGTAATACTAATGTGGGAACAGGGTCAGCCGGATCCATGTACATCAAAGGCTGCATACCAGGTTGTTGCAAGTAAGAGCGACATGAGTAATACAAAAAAAAAAAAGAAAGAAGAAAAAAAAAAGTAAATATAAGAAAGAGAGAGAGATAAATAATTGAGTAAGCAAATAAAATAAATGAAGAAAACTTTTGAGTAAACCAGTAGTGACTAACCCCTATCACTCTGACCTCATTTCCCTCCGAGGTCTTCTTACCTACGATGAACTTGTATGGTGATGGAAACAACATGAACATAGTTAGATTGTCATCAGTCCTCCACTAGTAAGTGTGTAGGTCTGTGAGTAGACCCTGACAATTAAGGGCAGTGAATGAGCTAGTATGAAACCGAACATTTTTGATTATTGTCATTTAACCCAAACAAAATAACAAACTGTTCTACCCATCATACAGGTTGCTTATAACTGAGTTCAGAATTAGCACAGTGTATATAACATTCAAGACTAAGTGCCAAAAACAGGGGCACAGTAAAATGTCCCGTAGCCAAAAGAGCCATTATAGTCCGTAGGCAGTGTTTTCTGCTGTCTGTAGTCTCTTTGGTTTCAAGCAACTGAGCTCTTCTTTTAGTTGCAACAACTCAGGAAGTCTCCATTAACACTGATACATTGGGAAAAAGTAACATATCCTCATGAATTGTCTGGTGAGATACGTATGAATCATCTCTGCATTTAACATTTAACAAACATATTCTTGGAATTACAGAAAATATATCGGCCCTGCTATTATCTAGATAGCTTATCTGACTGCTAAGACCAGAGCCTAGCCCTGTAACATGGTGCTTTAAGTATGTTTTGAACAGGCACAAATAAAACTTAACCTGACCGACAGTTCCCGTAACATCCCTGAGTGTCATGAGGCTCTGTGTGTCTCTTGCATGAATACCGTGACTGTCCCGTTTAACGTGATGAAAATATCTCTGGATACTCTCTCTGCAGGAACGAGGAGGCTGCCTCCGTTGAGTCAAACGACTTGATTCCTCCTGATCGCGTATCCACTCTGAGTGTGGCTGGGTACATCATCCCGTACTTCACTCCGGCCTGTCGGAGCTGTTTTTTCAAGGGAGTAAAAGCCATCCTCTTTTGGTGTAGCATGGGTGAGAAGTCGGGGAATATCATAATCTTGGAGTTGCCGTAGCGTAGTTCTCCCTTCTTGCGAGCGGTGTCTAGTATCCGGGTCACGTCTCTGTAGCGGAGAAGTTTGAGAACGAAGGCTCTGGGCGCTCCCTGCTCGCTCTGGCGCCTCTGTTGTGCGCGATGGGCTCTCTCTATCTCTATCGGGCCGGAGAGTCCCAAGATCTCCGGCAGCCATTTTTCCAGGAAATCCACGGCACTGGCCCCTTCTACTCCCAGCGGAAATCCTGCAATTCTCAGGTTCTTGCGGCGCTGTCTGTTCTCATAATCATCCAGATTGTCTCTCAGCTCCATCACGTCTTTCTGGTGTTTCTGCTCCAGCTCTGCGAGCCCTTGGCGTAGGTCAACAACAGCGGCCTCGTACTCGGAGCCCTTAGCTTCAAGTGCGGTAACTTTCGTGTTTGCTGAGTGTATGGCTTCACTCATCTTTTCCAGCGCGGCATCTACTTGGTGTAGCCGGGTCATGACGGAAGTTTGAATCGTTGCCGCAAACTTTTGCATTTCGGCGGTGAACCAAGCGGGCGGCTCCAATGTTTGTAGCATGTCGTTAGCAGCCATCGTTAGCTCAGGCTCGCTGTTAGCCGGGACTGGCACTTTAGAGTCCTTTGGGTTGTTGGTCGGCTTCTTTTCCTGGTTTCCTTGTCCACGGGCTCCCCGCGTCGCCATCGTGTTCACTTGTGTTTCACCAGAGCTATTAAAATGGCCTTACTCGTAACAAAATCTCAAAATATACCGGAGGACTGAATTGACCCGACCGTTCACTAAGCCGCCATAACCGGAAGTTCACCACCACACAACTTTATCCAAAGGAGACACTTTTCTCGGTTGAGATGTGGTTTAAAGTGTAAAAAATACACCTCGTCGCCCAGCCTCTCAGGATACCTTGTGTCGGAGTTGCATGTACCCCATGCACACCGTTTGACCATTTTTAAACTTCAAATCTCTGAAAAAGCTCATAAAACTGAACAAAACTGACTTTCTGTAATGCATTTCAATGGACGTCCAGGCAGAGAATGTCCGAGTGTATGGGAATGGCTATACGCACTGTGATTGGCTCATCGCGTTTGAGGGCGGGTAGTAGACACAGTAGACACAAACAGGCTGCCAGCTGCACAACTGCAGTCAATTTATGTCAGTGTAAATAACTGGATCAGTTTCTCTGTACTACAGCCTCAGCCGAGACTTGAGGCATGACAAGCTAAGCACTGGCCAGCTCTCACTCAAAGCCTGGAAACCTAAAGTTTAGATTTGCACAGGGTGTCATCTTACGATAAGCCTGAGCTTTGGCAAAATTGTTCACACGTCTCTAACTCTGTCAGTGATATGTAAACACATCTGTAAAAGGAAATAGTGTCATCCTGTGATAACCTGCTCTTTCCTCTACAGGCTGAAGTCACAGCTGCACCTGGTTTTTATTAATGTTACTCGCACAGGAAGGTGTCGTCATGTATGAGCTGAGGCCGAGCTGAGTGATGAAAACTTGCTGTAACAGTGACTGTGAATGCAGCATCAAACAATGCATCACAGACAGGTAGCGCACCGTTAGAGTGCCTACACAACAACAGGAGGGAGAGAAACCCCTGGAGAGTAAACTAGCGAGTTTTTTATTTTTTTATTTATTTTTGTAAAAATGTGTGTATTAACTGAACTGTTCGTTTTTTAAGGCATTGATGTGGTATTACTCAGTTTACTTTAGCATCCATCTGATCAGCTAAAGTAATGGACTGTTGTCGAGTTAGCTTTTTAGTCACTGCAGTGCTGTGTCAGTTTTCAGAGGATGAAGAGAAAGTCCACCCAGTTCAATATGGAACTTTTTTCCTATCTTTATTCAAGAGAGTGGTATATCAGTTTGAGAGCATTATTTATTGATTTCACGTTCAGAGTTTGTAATATTGTCCCTCAAACCCTGCCTTCGCACTCACATAGCCTCTACTTGCGCTTAGATCTACTCTGTTTCTGCTCAAACTGTGTGCTCCAAATTTCTGCTCTCAGATTTCTGCCTTGTGCTTGGATTTTTTTGTGTAACAGCCCTGTCAAAATCCCCCAACCAATAGAACACCGGGTTTATTGTTGACCAATGAAATGATCCCTGCCTCCTTGCGGGCACGCTCGCTTTAGATTTAGAGCGTCCCATCCAGGCCGGATGCTCTTTAACCGGGATCATCCACTCCCGCTCTCCAGGGCTTTATTAAATGTTCATCCCTTGCTTTCTTTACGACTTTTGGAATAAAGGGACTGTTAATTTATACACGTGCGCCTGTATTTTTTACTATAATAGCCGCATAGAATATATGTATATGTGTATATATATATATATATATATATGTATATATGTGTTATCATGGTTAAACCAGATTGCTTAAATTTCTTTCCTTTTGTGTAATCGTATATATTTCCCAGTCCAGAGCAGAGAGGCCCAAACAGCCACAACTGAAGTTTTTTCCTCCAACTCTTCCGGGATATCGACAGCGCAGCTTCATGAAAGAGTGGTACCGTACACATGAATGGCTGGAGTACTCTCAGAGTAAAGATTATACTGCCATGCCTGTCTGCACTTCAGTCTCCCCTCTTCAGAAGATTCTGTATTTACGTCCGATGAGGGTTTCAAAAATTGGAAAAAAAGCTATTTATATAGATGTGGACTAGTAGGCCATGCTAAATCTGAATCACACACTAATGCTATGCTAGCGTGGGCAGAGTATGAACAGTCCGCTACAAGGAAATCCTCCGTCTCAGCCTCTTTGAATGCTGAATATCACAAGTTAGTGAGGGAAAACAGAGAATATATAAAAACTGTTGCTCCTCACAGCCACACAAAACATCACACAGAGAGCACACAAAGAAACAGAATAAAGGAAATTTACTGTCTGTTATGGAACTGCTAGCCAAGCATTATCCCACAGTAAAAACAGAAAATGGCAGGTCATAAAAATGCAACATACCTTGGACACATTGCTGAAATGGTCTGAAATTCAATAATTGGAGAAGTCATGGAAAATGAAGCTTTTAGTATTATAGTTGATGAGAGCAGAGACATTAGTAAGAAGGAACAGATGTCCTTTGTCATTCGATACCACTACAGTGGGAATGTACATGAAATCATCTCACTTTGGAGGCAGCAGAGCACCTGGATGCTGTCCTGACACAGGAAATCATTGACCTTGTACAGAAAAATGGTCTTGTTGGCCAAGCATGTGATGGGGCCTCGGTCATGAGTGGGAAGAACAGAGGTGTGCAAGCACGCATGAAATCAGTGTAGTGATGTGACGTTCGCGAACGAGCCGAGTCTTTGAACTGGCTCTTTGAAGTGAACGAGCCAGTTCCTAATTTCTTTGTTTTTTGCTTTAATTTACTTTGTATCCATTAATTTCAGATTATTTGATCCGGAACAAGTCGAGAGAGACTAGTTTGGGAGGGAAAAAGACAGTGCAGCCGCTCACTCGTTCACTTCAAAGAGCCGGTTCAAAGATTCGGCTCGTTCGTGAACATCACATCACTACTTGTTGTTTATATAGGCTGTTGCTATGGCTACACCAAACTTTATATCTGCGGAGTCTATTCTGGGTCCACATTACAATATCCGTGATGCGATAAATCACCAATGCGATTCGTCATTGAACCCAATAACACCCGGGGCTGGGTCGCGGGGGCAGCAGGCCAAGCAAAGCACCCCAGACGTCCCTCTCCCTAGCAACACTTTCCAGCTCCTCCTGGAGGACCCCAAGGTGTTCCCGGGCCAGACAAGATATGTAATCCCTCCAGCGTGTTCTGGTCTGCCCCAGGGCCTCCTACTAGTGGGACGTGCCCGGAACACCTCCAGCGGGAGGCGCCCAGGAGGATCCTGATCAGATGCCCGAGCCACCTCAACTGACCCCTTTCGATGCAAAGGAGCAGCGGCTCTACTCCGAGCTCCCTCTGGATGTCTGAGCTCCTCACCCTATCGCTAAGGTCGAGCCCAGCCACCCCACAGAGGAAACTCATTTCCACCGCTTGTATCTGCGATCTCATTCTTTCAGTCACTACTGGAGACACCAAGCAGTTTATCAGAGCTGACAGTCTTTCTTGAGCCACACAGGGAGGTTTTTCATGAGATGTTTAAACTTTGCAAAATTGCCCTTGCATTACTGGTGAGCACCTCAGCATGTGAGCGCAGTTTTTCTGCACTGAAGTTAATCAAGACCGTCTTGAGAAATACGATGAGTAATGAGCGATTGAGCAACTTGGGGCCGTTGGATGTAGAGTGGAGAAGAGCTAAGGCTGTGAATCTAGATGATTTTGTGGAGGTGTTTGTGAAAAGACACAACAACAGGCAAATAATGCTTTTTTGAAGACAAAGCCTAACAAAGAAGCCAAAAACAGAAAAGACATGTGAATAGGTTACATAAAGATGTGTTTTCCGTGAGTATGTGTATTATCATCTTTTTGTAATGTTTTTTATTTTGTATAAAGACAAAAATTCTGTTACCAGAAAGAGGCACAGCTGAATAAAGCAACAGATCTGGCCCCTCATATGAAAAATTTCTGGGGACACCACTGGTGAGTGGCCACCACAGACGTATGTAATAATGGATGTAGCTTCAGTGACGTCATTGGTTTGTTGACTCCTGTTTTTAAGCCTCGAGTTTGGTATTTTGGCCGTCGCCATCTTGGCTTTTTGAAATCAGAAGTCGCATTTGGATGAGAGGGTGGAGCTGACTCACAGAGTGCAGTGATGCCTCGCAGACACCCTGTCGCTCAAATGGCCTTGCCCTTATTTTGCATAGACACCAATCAGCCAAAACATTCAAACCACTGACAGCTGAAGTGAATAACTTTGATTATTTTGTTCCAATGCATTGTTCTGCTGGGAAACCTTTGGTCCTGGCATTCATGTGGACACCACCTGACATGTTCCACCCACTCAAACACCATTGCAGACCAAGTACCCCCCTCATGGCAACAGTACTCCCCAGTGGCAGTGGCCCCCCAGCAGGATAATGCACCATGCCACACTGCAAACATGGCTCAGGAATGGCCCAAGGAATGTGACAAAGACCTCAAAGTGTCAACCTGGCCTCCAAATTCCCCAGATCCCAATCTGAATGAGCATCTGTGGCACGTGCCATTAACCCACCTCACAACCCACTGGACTAAATGGATCTGCCGCCAATGCACTGGTGCTAGACACCGCAGGACACTCCCAGAGATCCTGTGTCCATGCCTCCACAGGTCAGAGCCAAGTCCGATCCAAGGAGGCCCCACCTTGGATTAGGGGTACATCTGGGGTACCGGCGCATCACAAGAATCCACCAGGCTGTAAACATGATTATTTCTGCTGTAAAGTTGGTATTTTAACTGTGGGGATTTACAGTTTTTGGCACTTCAGCATATGCTTCATATTCCAGCCTCAGCGGATGCCTCTTGGTGGCCACTGGGAAAAACTGATTTCCATGCTGAGCAGCGTTCCTGGGGGCCTCTTTAAAACTGGTTTGTCTTCTGAAAAGGCAGAGTCAGTGTAGAGACACACACACATCAGTATGAAATTACCTGTTGTTTTTCATCTCAACTACCACCATGAGCTTCACTGTAAGTAATATGTGTAGAGAAATACAAAATGCATTCGGGAGAGCAAAAGGTATCTCTTCATGGAGCCAATGTTTTACTGATTTGTGAACAGACGGACAAAAATCTGTGGAGAGAGCACCAGTAAATTTGTTTCCATAGTTGTTCTCTAATTATAGGATTTAAATGTATGACATTCTTTATCTTTTCACATTTGAAAGGATCAACACTGCTTTGATTTCCTGTCCTGAGGCTGCCCTCTCTGTGTCTTTGCCGGTTGACATTTCATTTAATTTCCATGTGGTTATAGTTTTGGCTGACCAACTGGGCCAACACGAGGCTCTCTTCCATGCACCAATGTGGTTTTCATTTACACTCCATTTCGCCATCACTGCAGTATCAGTCTTTGGTGGTGGAAATGTGTCAACTATTAGACCTAATAACAAGAAATTGCAAATTAGAAGCCTGTGTTTAGAAAATATGTCTGTTATTAGTGGTAATTACTGCATGTTGTAAACACAGATGAGGCTCTGGGAGAGTTTACAGCCTGAATTAGGAGAATAACAACACGTTAACAGGAACAAATTACGCTTACAATCAATTATCAAGTGTAATCATGGACTTTCATGTGCATGTTTGGATCTCTGGGTTGCAACAAGTCTAACACCGGCTTTCGTCAACAAATGCATATTCTTATTTACACATTTGTCACCAAATCGGACCGCCATATACTGTATTTAATACACTAACTATAAATAGGTGCCTTATACAGCCCCACAATCTAAACTATCCCTTTAATATTTACAATGTATTTCAACATAGAAGGATACAGGGGCTCCTGACAGTCTGTGAGGGCATGAGCATGAGAGTGTATTTAGATCATCATCATCTGCACACGCTCATGAAACAGGTGGTGCTATCTAGGGTTTAAAAGGGTCAGTAAATGTCAGGAAGATTACTGAAATTTCCCAAAGGACATTAAGCTCGGGAATTTGGTGAATTTTGCGCAAATCCGATATAAAAATGTAACCTTTTTTAATAGTGGTCTTATTCATTCATTCATTTTCCATCACCACTTATCCTGCTGGGGGTCGCTGGGGGGCTGGAGCCTATCCTAGCTGACACTGGGTGAGAGGCAGGGTACACTCTGGACAGGTCACCCTGACTATCACAGGGCTGACACATAGAGACAGACAACCATTCACACTCACATTCACACCTACGGACAATTTAGAGTCACCAATTAACCTGCATGTGTTTGGACTGTGGGAGGAAGCTGGAGTACTCGCAGAAAACCCACGCTGACACGGGGAGAACATGCAAACTTCACACAGAGGGGCTCCCCCACCCCAGGTTCGAACTACGAACCCTCTTGCTGCTCCACCGTGCCGCCAACAGTGGTCTTATTTGTGGGGAAAATATATGAAAAAGCAATAGTAGGTCTTCTGGCATGTTTTAGTTAAAAGTACGCCCATTTATTGAGTTGAAATCATGCTGCTTTCAACAACACACTCTTCCATCACAAATACAGATCAACTGCCAGCATACTATTAAATAGGAATACAGTGAGATTACAGCCCCCTGCATGCACTGTGCTTCTTCTATTACATGTGCAGCCCACAGTACTGCCAACACTACTGCACTATCAATATCACTAAGCTTTCATGTACGTTTTTATCACTCAAGTGAAAATTATACACATATAAAAATAAATATATGGATGGTAATATTGACTTACTACTAAATACTTCCAGATCATGAACAAAATTTATGTTTTTCATCTTCAAGTCCCCCTCTTTCATTCCACGCCATTTGTTCCTGTGAAATTTTAGTACGTTTGCACGCTGCGCCTGCAGTGCTTTATGATGGAGGGAGAGGAGGCTCCAGTCCTGACCGCAGATTTAGAGGGGAGATGACTAGAGCAGCAAAAGTGTACATTTAAAAAGGGCATTTTTAAAATGAGTGCCAGGAGATGACCTCTTGGCAGCACTCTCAGACTGCAGCTGCCATTTTTTTTTTTTTTTTAAATCAACTTTATTGAGAAAATTACACAAAAAGTTTACAAACTTAAACTGCAGCTGCAAGTCTGTCATAACAGACCAGTATTATTATAAATCTATGGAAGAGATGCTGTTTGCATGTCGTCCTGCGACTAATGATGATACAGTTATATATAATTGATCATGCTGTATTTAAAATGGTTGTAACAGTAGCAAATGATAATATATTATAATAATAACATGATATTTCATGTGTTTCGTGACATTTTTGCCATTGAAATCATGTTATATGCGCTCTGTGTGGAACACTGTTGTCGCTTGTGTGAAACACTACTGACCATCTGATCTTACGAATCATAGGTGAAAGTGTTACAATCAAAGTGTAGATTTTCCCGTGTATATTGCCCCATTAAATGAACACACAAACACACTTATCTAAAGGGCGAAAAGTTTATGGAACACCCTTCGTCTGCGTTAGATGGCAGCCTAAAGCAAAGTACACAGTTGAAACTTGTTAACACCTTATGTTTGTTTTTAGCTTGTGGGATGCTGTTGCTTGATTTAGCGTGTTGATTGCATCAAACTGAGTTAATTAATCAAAGTACTTTTCCCCATTAATGTGCTAGCTAGCTAATTGACCACATGGCCCATTTCACATTACGTATCGACATATTCATGGATTCATTTGGCAGATTAATGGATTATATCTGCTTATTATATGGGGAAATGGTTGTTTCTACCTGCATATGACATACAGACTGATTTATTTACCATAAATTCTCGCTAATTCGTGTGCCAGGCTTCGAAACCAATTTTTGTAGTGGCCAAATTCACCGTCACGTGATGCTCTGCGGCCGAAAAAGACTACTATTGATTTGTATGGCAAAAGAGAAGTCTGTAAATCAGTGGATACACTTTTTGAGCCTAACAACTGCTGTGAAATGACTCCTTTGATCTGAATTCAGTCCATTCATTCTGATAACATTTGGAAAGTCTAGAAGAGCTGCACGATTTGATTAGTTTATCCCCATTCAAGTTAACGGAACATTTCCAGAAGTAGCTGGCTCGGCCAATACAAGTCTCCCGTGCCCCTGCATTATGGGCTGCACAGAGCAGAAGCAGTGCTGATCATCTGGGTAATTTCATACGTGGTAAATGAACCATTTTGGCTTCAAGCGCCACTGAGCAACTTTCACAGGAATGAATGGGGCTCCGCCTGTATCCAGGGCTCTTTATATATCCATGGGTCAACAAGCTCAACTATATTAACTAATACTGTCATTATTCCTTCTGCATTAGAAAACAACCTAATAGAAAGACTCAAAGACCCGGACCATTCAGTTTTATGACAAAAATATTTTAACAATATCCATGTGTATATATAGTGTTAAAGGGCCAGTGTGTAATATTTGGCATGGTTTATTGTCAAATCTGAATCTGAATCTGAATATTCTACCCATTAATATGTTTATATAAGTGTATAATCGCTATAAAATGAAATTCATTTGGTTTTCGTAGCCTTATAATTATGCTTTTATATATATAGCAAGGGCCTTGCTTTAGAGAGGTCGCCATCTTGCGCCGCCATGTATGTACGGCAGACCGAGCGGACAATCCAGCCAGCCAGAGAGCGCGTTTCGAGTGTATAAATAAACCAACGAAGACAGCGGAAGGAAGGAAGAAGGAGGAGGAAACAGCAGAGTGTGTTAGTAGTTCGTAGATAGAGAGTAGTGAAAAGTTTTTTTAGTTATAAAGTTTGCGAATGGACCACACTTACCACGTAACAGGAGAGAATGAACCCGAACCGTCGTCTGCGAGGAAAAGAAGACGCAACTTCACTCCTTGTGATGCACTCTCTGCGGCGCTTTT
>NC_065529.1:45834863-45847809 GCF_006386435.1 Epinephelus moara | reverse complement strand
ATTTCTAAATAAACATTCACCTCGTTGCTAGATTGACCTACTCCTGAAAAACTCGTGTCTGCGCAAGGCTTTTTGTCCCTACGAGGCCACCGTCATTTACCCGACGGGAGGGGTGAGCGAGTGAGCCCTGCAATCTAGAATTTGACCACTGATGTCACTGTTTTCAACCCATTTTACACACTGGCCCTTTAAGACTGTGTAAAATCAATTGAAATGAACACATCTGAAACATGGCGACTGAGCTCATTATTGACATCACTGCCATTCAGAGTTCATAGAATTGTAGTTCCACACTAACTCTAGTCAGTGACAATCGCTCACATTTCTTTGGTGTAGCCTGAAGCATCTTTTGTGGCAGAGTGCAATGTTACATGGTGGCAAAATGGAAAAACAAGCTGGAAGACCAAATCTAATTTGCAACATTATTCCTGGTATGATACTTCGTTCTGCCTACCAAGAGATTTAAACCAGTAGAAAGCCCATTAACTTTATTTTGATGGCTGATGTGTGGTCCGGTCAATCACTCTTCTAAGTTATTCTGCTGTTATTTTCTTGGTCTGGACGAAATCTTTTCAGTTGTGCTTTGCGCAAATGCAGCTCATTTGTGTTTCAGACTCACTGCTGTTTTGTCGGCTGGTTCTCCGAGCAGCTGCTCTGTGGAGACAGCATTGTTATTTGCACAAATGCCTACAACGAATTGTTTGTGCACTTACCCCTGTGGCTGTGCAAATGATGATTCTTGTGTCTCAAAGAACAAACAAAGAAATAAATGGACACCCCACCCCCCAATAAGTTCACGAAGAAATAACTGTAATGTCCTCAAATAACCACAAGGTTAGTCCAGCTCAACTCCTGGAGGCAACTACACGCTATGCAACATTCAAAGCTGACAGATTGCTTGACACTTACCCGTCTTATAATGGGCTGTCTTTAAGCTGTTATGCCTTGCGCATTGTCAGCGTCAAGGGGTCTTATATTAAAAGACATTTCACTAAGAGGAACCCCCAACAAGTCTCTCTGGTCTCCAAACTATGATTAAATGCATACAAAATGTGGTACGGGAAAAGTCTTGCAAAATCATGCATGTTTTTTTTTTGTCCAAAATGGATGTGTGCAAGAAGCTAGTAAAGTTGTTTGCACGTTCATTTGACTTCCTAGATATCGCTCAGGTGTCTGCGACCAATCTCTCAGATCTAGTCCTTGAAAATTCACACACAGGAGCGAGTGCCAATTTGCCTGGTCTGGGGCTTTTTGTCTTTGATCTCCAAAAAACTGACAGTGAGTGTGGCGTAAAGTCATGAAGCCAACCGCACACAAAATAGTTACAGTCCACTCGACTCTTGGATGCTTCCATCAGCTCGCCATGTGCAGTTAGTAACATTAGGAGATCTGGAGGTAATTTATAACTATGACTGTGTTCACGCTGCACAAATCGGTCAAGTTGTGGGAAAAATAACTTTTCTTCCTTGTGTATGGATCACATCCAACATGAGTTTCAATTTTCTCACCATATCTGCTGCCTGCAGGTTCATCCAGGTCTTTTATGTAGTCACTTTCCTCAGTATCCAATTCATTTTCCAATCTTCATCATAGGAAGTCAGGATCTTACAACTCTCCGTCTCTTTCCATTGTTCTCCAGGCCAAAACTGCTCACGCCTGTGGTCCAGGAGCAACAGATGCACTGTCCAGAGGTTTATCCTGGAAACAATTTTTTAGTGTTAAACCATGTAATTCTCATACTCTTCATCCAATCCTTGAGGCAGTGCCATAAAACTTGCAGCTTGCGGCCTGTAGCTGCTTTTAATGGGCTTCCAAATAAAATGACTTAATGAGCTGTATAAACAACCAGATATAGAGTATTGTTTTATTTAATTGCCCAGAAAATCAAGAACCCAAATTCTTTAGCCAACGGGGAATAAACACAGCAGGATACACTGATCCCCTCAGTAAACCATCCAAGACAGTTAGACAAGACAAGACAAGATAAGATAAGATAAGATAAGATAAGATAAGATACACCTTTATTGATCCCACAATTGAGAAATTAAACTTTAAAACTTAAAAACTAGGCATGCAAAAGTACAAAAAATACAAGAAATGGCGATAAATAACAGTAGTAATAATAATAACAACAATAATAATGAGCACATCTAGTGCAAGTGATTGTATGTGCAAAAAACAGCAAACAGCTATGGTGTTTATAAAGTGTCCATAGTGTCCATGGTGCAGTTTATTGTGACCACCTGCACAGAGTCCAGAGAGCAGACTGCACATGTTTCCATTTGTAGAAAATTGGTGCAGGATAGCAATTATGTCTCTCATGTGTAAGAATTTCACTCTCGAAGTTATGAACTACAATAGCTTATTTCCTTTGACGTCACACATAGGTGTGCTCTCCAGATGGAGGACAGGCAACTGGAGGCAAAGAATGCCAACACTGCACAAATGCCTATAGCCTCATTGCTTCCACCAAGCAATCAGGTTCAGTTCAGTTCGGTACACATTTGTTCCATTTCCACTGTGAAAAGTTGTGGATGGTGCCAATGGAACCGTTCCATACCGTCCCCATGTTTGGTCCCCCCTCTGTTGGGGTACCTAGCACACAGATCTGGTACTAAAAGGTGGAGCTGTGAACACTGCAGTCTGACTGGTTAGTAGAGGACGGTCACTCTGCTCAGGGCTGAGTTGTGGCTGGTTTTGAAACTCATGTAACCACTGTTCATACCGTGCCAAGTCTTACATATATTAGTAAACTAGAACTATACAATGAAACAATGTTTTGCTGTTTTGCCTAACTCCGTTAGGTAGCAGACGTCCTCGCTCCCTCCTCTGTTAAATGGTATCTCACAGGCGCACTACGTCATCAAATCATGTGATGTTTGGTATTGCCGGATTCAGGAAGCTCTCGACTTTTCAAAAATAACATTGTTTTCTCTTATTTACTCCGGGGACTCCGGGGTTTTTTCGGATCTAATTGTATTTTGGAGTTTTGCACAGCGGCGACCGGATCTTTGCTCTCAAACCACAAAATATTGTGATGGCACAACAGTCTCCTTCAGTACATTATTCTATGCTTTCTTTTGATGTTCACATTGGCTAGTCATCCTGTTTAATTTGTCTTCTGATTAAATCAGAACCGTTGAAACAAGTAATTGGTTGCTGGCAGACACTCTGTGCTGCAATAAAATGGTTAATCAGCAGTGCCGTGCACTGTAGAGCCGATGCGCTGCTGGTTCTGTGGGCCTGAATAGAATATAATGTCTATAGCCTTACTGTTGTGTGTACAGCCTTATAGACTAAGCTGAGTAGTGATGCGCGGGTCGTCCAGTAACCCGCGGGACCCGCAAATGGACCTGTGGGTCGGGCAGCAGTGATCGTCTGTTAAATCGGTCTGTAAATGATATTTTGACATTATTGGCTATTACTGTCATGGCATCTGAATGTACTAATGCTTTGAGCAGGTGACAGTCCACGGTCGTTTTCAAAACACACTTGTGTCACGCACTCCCAAAGAAACTTTAAACAATAATTTATTGTACAAAACGGGGAAACAAATGTTGACAAAAACGGTTCCATAATTCATATTAAATTTGAAAGATAACGAAAAAACAGCTACAAGTTAGAGGGAATAGTGATAAAGTGGTAAAACATTTTTAACAATGCAATTTAAACGTTTTGATTTTTATTGATAACCTACATTTACCAACAACAAAAAGACTACATTTAGCACCAAAAAAATATGTTTTTAAAAAAAGTAAACAAAAAAACAATATTGAATACCAAATTTTCATAACGAATACCTGCCCATAGAAACGAATATTCGAATATCCGAATATTTGGGTACAGCCCTAGCTGAGTGTTGTTTGATCACTGATAGTACTGTTTGAAGCAGAGTGAGCGCTCTTGTCATTTGGAGCTCTGCCTGGATCTTTTCATGGAAAAAACACTGTAGAATGGTCATACTTTGAGCAATCTTCTTAAAATTTGAAACAAATGTTCATTGATAGTGTGCCTACAGCCCCACATTTTATTTTATTTTAGGCAAAATCTTCAATTTTTTACTGACTTCAGAGGCCCATTACTCTGTCTCTTTATCACCTAGAGTGACACTTTCACAAGAAACTTCAGGGAGCTTTCTTTCTGGCAAGACCTCATGCATGCATGTAGTCAGAGCGGTTCAGACGCTACAAAATGGGGGTGGAGTACAATAAGTTTTAATATGACAACTCTTGCCATTCCATTTGTTTTTATTCTCTCTCTTGGTTGACATACACTTATAGTAATGAATGGATCTATAAATGTTTAAAAAATATCTATTAACTTTGATTGGATTATGTATGTTAAAAACATGGCAGAGCATCGTTGTGGTGTGCTCTGGGAGCCACAAACCCCTGCTGTTGCCTGACAAGGACTCAATGCACAAACCCGCTGGTTTTAATATCCCATCTAGAGAGACTCTCACTCCAGCCTGCTGCATGCAGTCGTGTTCTGTGGATGATAAATGAGGTGCAGACTTCCCACTGCATCATCGGTGAAGAGGAAATACAGTGAGTGCTGGACGGAGCAGTAAGTGACAAAAACCCACCCACATTACTGTTTGTGGTGGAAACGCTGAACCAATCTACGGTCAAGGTATATGTCTGCAGGGGTTACGTTTACTTCTAAAGGTACTGTATTGGTAAAGATTCTCATTCTCGCATTCTCATCCCAACTCATCAAATACTGCTGCTTTGTCAGTGGACTTTCACGTCTACATATGACACATCTGTTGTTGATGTTCCGGGACACCGTGTTAATTTATGCATGTTACATGCCTTAAATACACAACTGTTTTCACAGGAAATGTACAGTTTCTGCTCCTTAGGTGCATACAGTCTTTTTCAAAATAAACTTAACGTCAGTAAAACGCCTCATTTTCAGTTACTTCCTTGAGCAACAAAAGCACATGGTTAGGTTTAGAAAAAAAACCAAACATCATAATTTGGGTCAACATTCACATGTGAAGCCAACAGCGGGCTCCTGGGTGAAAGTCTGGTGTTTGTTGGGTGCAACCCGGTAATGTTAGCCTGACTGCATGCATCCATGTACAGAGGTGAAATATAAAACTCAAGCACATTTACTCACCTGGCCAAAAACAAGACAGCAGTCATTTCAGTCGTGAAGCCAACCGCTCACAAAAGACTTATAGTTCACCAGACTCTTGTATGCTTTGATCAGCTCGCCATAGTTCATTAGTAATGTTAGGAGATCTGGAGGTATTTTGAAATCATGATTGTGTTCACACTGGGCAAATCGGTTACCCTGGAAATCCAGAGCACAATTTGAATTTGCTCAGCGAGTCACTCTGGCAATCAGTAATGATGCTCATTACCTATGCCCTTGGAGCCGAGCTGCACCAATCACATCGGTGTATCTGATATAGGCGGGCCAGAGGCGAGCTAAACAGATGACGNGTTTTTTGTGCCTAAACCTAACCAGACCTTAACCACAGGGCATCATGATGATTTCAGAACAGACTTCGGAACAATGGGCTGTCGAACCAATGGGCAGTTCCCGAATCTTTCCTTTGCAAGAAGGATGTTTTTGCTGTTTTGCCGACCGGATACGGCAAGAGTCTAATCTACCAGTTGGCTCCGCTGGTAGCTAAGCTCTGGATACGTCACCCCGTGTATTGTTCTGATTGGTCGTAGTGTTATCCAATTGCATGCAGTGATATTTTCAAATGCATGCTTGGTGCCGCCCCTCGAATTGGGCCATTTTCATTACTCATGGCCAGACCCTAAATCTTTCTAGATTTGGGTCTGGATTTCCAGGCTACAAATCGGTCAAGTTGCGGGAAAAATATTTTTTCTTTATTTTGTACGGATCACATCAATTCATCACTTCAATTTTTCTGACTATACCTGCAGGTTCATCCAACCCTTTTAAATTGTCACTTTCCTCTTTATCCAGTTCACACGGTGTATGGATTTTTCACTTCCTGCCCTCCGTCTGAATTTTAAGTCACTTGATTGCAAACATGTTGAGTTATTGCTCTAGAATTAGAAAACCTGCAACTCTCAACAATATTTTCTATTAACTTACTGAACTTCCAATTTTAGCTAATATAATAACCTTACTGACAAATATACATTTTCTGATTCCCATATCAAACTGTTTTCAGCTGTACTTGTGGTGTGGCTCAGTGGATCACAAAGCTGGTCGGTAAGTTGTTCCACCACTTTGGTCCAGACTGAAACAGCTCATGTAGGCCTATTCAGTCAGACTATTCTAATGAACTGTTCCTACATTTTTCTATAAAAAGTAATGCAACCGAATTCATATGTAGTCCATGTAACGTTGTGCTAGTAACTGGTTTATAACATACATATCTTGGAAGGCTGCAATTATGTGATCAATGCACTGATGACATTTACGGCACCCTGATGACAAATCCCCTGACTTTTCATCTTGTGCCACTATGTGATTGTCATTTTGTTGCTTTTTTTTTAGTGAAAGGTCTCAACATTTAAAGTTTATACAGACATATGATGCAGGTCAAAATTAAAATGTAGCCTATCCAATACTTTGAGTTATTATAGAACACTGAATGCAAAACAAAAAACATTCCCATCAGCCTTGGCTGTGCTAACAAACAGATGCTAGCACGATAACATGTTAAATTAAAATGGTAAACATTATCCCATCAGCTTCTTAGCGTCATCATGAGCGTGCTGAGGTTAGCATTTAGCACAAAGCATGACTGTGACTAAGTGCAGCCTCACAGAGCTGTCATGATGGATGTGGACTGTTGTTTAGTACATATTACCATGACTGTGATCACACACATTTTAGGCTTTAAGGCTTTGTTCTGATATAACTCTGTTAGACTACCACAGTTATGTGAATGAAATGTAATGAACTCCAGGGATGGGCTAGGACAGAAACTTGGCCCTGGCATTTTGGCCCAGACCAGCCCACCACAGTCAATCGCACAAAGATGTAGGTTTCTTTCAACCTTCGAGGGAACACATATTAAAGAGGGGCTCTTGGTCTCTTTTTTGAGCATCGATCACTTCATTTCCTGCAGTCTGGTGATTTTTTTATGCACTAATTTCTGCATGTTCTGTTTCTGTTTATGGTGGAAATGTCATACATATATAACCCTCTGCCCAGAGGCCCTGGAAGTCTGAGGGTTCAATAGCTTATCTATTCCTAGGACTGCACTCCCCAGAGACCCCAGACATTGTACCAGGAATCTGCTAGAGCCACTCTCCCAGTTTGGAGGTCACAGCCCCCAGTGTGCCAATCTTTTCTAGCTCTTCTATCAGCCCTTGGTTTTTTTTCCAGCTTCTTGTGTTCCTTCTTCCTGATGTTGCTGTCACTCCGGATTGCTACATCCATCACCACTGCCTTCTTCTGTTGTTTGTCCATCAACACGATGCCCCATTGGTTAGCCATCACCAGTTTGTCAGTCTGGATCTGGAAGTCCCACAGGATCTTAGCTCAGTCATTCTCAACCACCTTAGGAGGTGTCTTCCATTCTGACCTTGGGACTTCCAGCCCATACTCAGTGCAGATGTTCCTGTACACTATGCCAGCCACTTGGTCATGGCGTTTCATGTACGCTCTTCCTGCCATATATATATATATGTATATATGTATATTTATATGCATATGTATAGATGTGTATATACATATGTAAAACTTGACATAGGCTCATGATAAAATGACCTTGCGAAGCCAGTTTGCGTAATCAGTCCAGATGGCCAGTCCACCCCTGATGACCTTCATCCATGCAGTTTATGTAACAGGTAAACAGTTGAACCACGCTAGACATTCTGACAGACTACAAAAACTTTAAATTGTGTTTTAATTGCATTTATATTGAATACTTTATGTATTCATGTGATACTGAAAGTCTTCATTGAACTGCTGGGTTCAGTCAAACAGTCCTACTTGGGTAAAATGTTATGGTGCAATGCAATGGTAAATGCTATGCAGACAACTCCATGAAGAAAAGTTACAATGTCAACTTCAACCAATAAAGCAAAACGTTATGTTTAATGGGGCGTATTGGCATGGCAAGAAAATCATGCTTACAGCTTGGACAGAAACATCTGTTTTTTTAATTTCTAAGTTGTGCTGCAACTCTTCAAAATTAAGTTATAAGCAGCAATTAAAATGTCAGCTCTGCTGCAAAGCCCCTGGGAAAGTTGCCTGCTGTAACTCTCAGTCTCTGGACCCTCTGAATCTGTCAGGATCTACTGCTGCCAGTTCATTTATCATTGTTTGAAGTGGCTAAGAAAATTCTGGTTTCTGTTGGATGTGAAAATAAGCATGTACAATGATTATAAATATTTTTGCAATGAAATATCAATCCTCTTTGTGATGCCAAGCAACAACATAAATCACCTTCCTGTGGGGAATGTCTCTGATAGATGTTACGTGTTGAATGAACTCTTTGAGGAACACACACGCATGTAATGTTACGTGTCGAATGAACTCTTTGAGGAACACACACGCATGTAATGTAAAGTTTTTCAACACATATCTGTAACAAAAAAGAAGACTGGCTCTAACTGATCCAAATGTGTTCTGCTGCTGAAAAAACAAACCCATGCAGAGAAAAGCTCTTCAAGAATGTTTTAGAGCAGATTTGAAATGTGGGCTAATCCAACAAATACCGTACATAATAATTTAAAGTACACCATAAAAAGGAAATACATCACAGAAATTATCTCAATATATCACAAGAGGCAGAATAATGTCAGGTGCTCACGAAATGTGGAGAGTCTCACAGTGCATCTCAAATACACATCGACCACTCAGCCAAGAGTCAGTGTGTTTACATGACATTAGAGAAAATTGATTTATTGTGTTCGTGTGACTAAAACCAGACTTTTAAAATCCATGTAAATGTTTTAGTCTGAAAGAAATTATGCTAAATCGAATTTCTCAAAGTCGAACCAACACACCCAGATAATGCGACTGGGAATTGAATTACTGGCCGAGATGTTCTGCGCATGTTCCACAGTTTCTGCCCCAGGCTTTGACCCAGAAGTCCAATAGCATTAAATGCGTAACAGAAGACTTCTGCTAGCTAGCCAGGTCGACATTTTAGAATGTAAACGTCAAGAAAAAGATGGAGAAGAATTGGCCCCAGCTGATGGTGCATCCTGGACGACCTTTGTGCCAGGTCAGTTTCCAACGGGATATCAGGACCTTTGATTCTTCGGCTAAATCTTGGACAGCACCATTCAGCCAGGCAACTCTTTTTCTATACATTGATCCAGCCTATTCTCATTCCAAAGTTGTCAGATACCGCTGTGTTGTGCTTTCAGTGTCAGACACTGACGGCAAAAGTTACCTCTTGTGGTGATATGTTACGCTGCCAGGCGGCATCAGTTTGTATTGTGGCTGGACATAACCTTTCGTGGTGTTATGACACACCACCGGTTGGCTGGATGTCGCCTGCAGCAGCAGTATGACACACAGACGGGTGACGCTAGTTCATAAAGCGTTAGGACGACACCTATCATGGTGATATGATTTGCTGCCAAACGATGTCAGTTTGAAAGCTGTAGATAAGTAGATAACCACCTTTGTGTACCTGTTATCTCTGGTTTGTCGAGCCAGCTGAGGCAAAGAAAGCCTGGCCCTGTCGAACTTGATTCATGGTACACCCCTCAGGTGTAAACAAACCAACAGATAGGTGAGACACACTGGCTAATTGACTAGCATAAGAGGTGGCATTGCCCAATGACAACGGTGGGAACAGGAACAAATGGACAAATCCAAAATACACCAAGCATTTATGACTCATACAAACAAGCAAAAACACAGGACCTTATTAAGGCCCATTTATGCTCCATTTTACGTACGAAAATATATACGTCCGTTTCAAACGATGTTACCGTCACTGCCCACATACTTCCATGCGTTTTTTACGTTGGCATGGATGTTAACCAATATATCCACCAGGGGGCAGCCCAGAGTCAAAAGTTTATGAATCCTTACCATGTCATTATTTGGGTAGTTGGTTGCCGTTGCTCAATGATTTATATAAGCCTTGAGCCATCCCAGACGCTGAAGAATTGGTGGATCCACCCCATCAGCAGCATCCCCACTCCGTTTGCTCATGGACTTGTTGTGGGCTGCAACAAATCTGTCTCGCACAGACCTCCACTTCTCCTTCGCTACCGACCAACTCACATTTAATTCCCTTCCAATCTCCTCCCAGCTGTTCTGTGGCATGTGTTTATCCCGGTGTCCAGGAGAAGTAACATCATAGAGATGTTTATAGTTTCTAACTAACTCGCACAACCTTTCCTCCAAAAGTTCTGCCATTGTTATTTCTTCTTCGTGTCTCACTAGAGCTACGTATCGGGTAGTGACAGCAACACTGCCCCCACGGTTTCTGGTGGTACTGCTCCGTTTGGCCCGTATCCGTAAGCTTTATGGAAACGTGCAGAAATATGGACGAAATAATTGCGGAGCACGGACAGAAGGCTCCGTCCGTATCCGGATCCATATTTAATTCTTTCACTGCCAAAGACGAGTTATCTCGTCTTAGGTTTTTTTTAATTGCAACATTATGCTGAACGTCTTGTCCAACTCCTCTGAGATCAGACTTGTATCTTCAAAATACAGTGGAATAGTTTCAATGCTGACATGCAGCGAGGCAAGATGTGTCCCACGGTTGTTACAAATTTTAAGCCCATTTGGAACATGGGAGCATTTGTTTTGCTGCTGTTTCTCCCTGCAGGAGGATGGTGCTGCTTCAGTAGGTTATCTGAATTTGTGCTATCAAGAGTACCAACTTTTTAATTTAGGTCATATTGGTGCCTGTAATGTCACTTAAAGAAAAGCAGTTTCACGTGCAATAAGCGTTTCACAGACGCTGTTCAATCCATTGCAGACGAGCTGCTGGCTGCCTTTATCTGATCCAGACATTCAGGAGGTTTTTACAGGGATCTGAGTTATCCACAGAGGTCTCCTCCTCTCCAAAACAAACACAACCAGACACTGAAACAGGTAAAAACACTGACTAACGCAGTTTCACGTTGAAAATCAGTGTCTCTCCAATGCTGTGCGATGCATTGCAGATGGGCCACTAGCCCAGCGCCTATCAGTGTATGCTTATCTTTTTCCCCACTAATTTAAGATCCAAGTGCTGGTTACGCAAAGCATCTTAAATTTGCTCCCCAAGTATGACACTTAAGGTTTAGTTTTATCCTTAGCTGAGGCACATATGTAAGGGTGTTGCACAGAATTTCTTTAGAAGGTGTCCTAGTCAAGGAAAGAGGTTTACACATTCACTGCACTGAAAGAGATTTTACAACAGTAAATTTCTACTGTTTTCATGGAGAACATTCGTTCTCTTGCACTTGTGATAACCTACCTGTTATCGCTATCTCATCCTTCTCTTGGTGGGACGGGAACTTCACTACGGTCTTACGCATACAGGTGAATTCGGTGAATGACATGTTTTGTGTACAGGAAATGCCTCACCAGTAACTGATGCTAATGATCGCGTTGCATAAAACCGCATAGCAATCATTAATAATAATAATAATAATAATGATAATAATAATAATTCCTTGTGTGTTGCTGCCATGAGCAACAAGCATTACAGTCGTCTGTTAATATTACTATTCTGGATTATTGCAGCTTCAGGGGCGGATCTAGAAAAATATTTATGGGGTGGCGAGAGGGGGGCAGGAATTTTTGAGGGGTGGCAACATATGGCAGACGTATATGTACTGAATTTAATCACAGTTATCACAGTTTGATGAGAAATACTATGTTCACACTACATAAGAGTACAGGCTGCCATTTACAAACTCATACAGACAAACTTAATCTCATGCAATCAATGTCTTGCATTTGAGGTTTCATGTGAAACAGTTCATATTAGGAATAAGTGACCATACAATGTGATCTCACTCAACAGGAGATAGAAGTAAGGTAACACTACTGTAGGTGGGGCATTATCACAGGAAAGGCATTAAGGTAAGACACAGGTGGTAAGTGGTAGATGTGTGAGAGGGGAAGCAAACAGTTTTTGACTGTGTCAGAGTGGCAGCGTTGCAGGCAGCATTTGTACAAGAAGAAACTATCCAAAGAAAAACTTACCCATGAAGATCTATGGACTGAGCTGTACTAAGGTGAGCATAAATACAGTGTGGAAATAAATGGGTCACGGCACTCAAACAAGGTACTGGACATCGCTTTTATTGTTTACTCAGAACACACATTCTCCCCATTTGTCCCTCAGTAGCTTGAACAATTCTCCTGGCTCCTCCCTGGAGGGTCTTAGGGAAACTCTCTCGCGCTGGCTGCACTGGCACCTCACACCTGGACTTGGATACGTCTAGAAGATGGAGGGGAGGAAAGATTCAAACTGCATTACATCTGAAGTAATTATACAATATAACAACTAGTTAAAACAATCAATTTGGAACCGTCATTCATTAGTTCTAACAATGAGACTGTTAACACACACACTAACACAGGGCTATTCAACTTCACTAACAAGAGGGCCAAATATGAAAATCACTGGGAGTTTGTGGGCCGCACTGAATATTTGTCAACTAATGGCTAAAATAATAACTCTTAATAATAAAGAAGGCAACACTTTTTTAAACAAAGGTCCATATTTATATAAATGTCATGTTCAAGGTGAATACAACAAAGCCATCAGACCACAAATGGGACCGTTTTCACAATAGGCTAACATCAGATAAACAATTCCAAACCATACCCACAGTCAAATGTATTAGGGCTGGACAGTAAAACAGGGAAAATAAAAAAACATAAATAGGTCCATATTTATATAAATGAAACTGTTCATAACAGCCTAACATGAGATAATGAATTCTAGCTGCACAGTAGAACAGACAAAAATAATTAACATAAACATAACTGTTGTCACAGAGAGTGATAAAAGTTCTCCCTCAGACTG
>NC_065529.1:45831558-45834335 GCF_006386435.1 Epinephelus moara | reverse complement strand
TTTTTTTACAGTGGTTTGAAATCTGCTTTTCCATGCATGGACGGCTGCTAAACCTGCACGTCTGGCTTAGTCAGTTTGTGAAGCTACACATGAATTGTCACTGACTAATTAGCTCAGTGAGATAGAAATTGATTCTTAGTCTCAGAGGTTGTGAGTTCAAGCCTCAGCTGATGCAAAAGGCAGGTTGTGTTGCTAAATTCCTAAATGTCTTCCAATTCTAATGCTTGTTGCTCAGAATTGCCTAAAAATGCCTGGACCCGACCCATCGCTGCGCAGCAGCTATAGTTTAATTTTGGAATTTAACCTGAGCAATAGATCCACAATACATTGTACACAAAATATTAAAACTCTGTCCCCATCTTATCACACTTTCACACTTACAAGTTTCCCCAATTATTCATATTTAAGCAAACATGAATATTTATATTTATTTGAAGAAGTCTAAGCAATGTCTCTTAAATGCACCTTATAGCAAAATGTCCGTTTTTGTCATTTCTTCTTATTCATATGTAACTTAGTATACTATGCAGCAACAATTTCCATACCATGTGGACCAGCTCGACTGGAGATCGTTGGTGATGGCTCAGGCACTCTCCTTTCCCTTTCACTGTCTGAGCCCTGCACGTTGTCTTGTCTCTCGCTTTCTCCCTCCTCGTCTTGGTGATGCTCTCCCTCCTCCATATCTTCACCGCTGTGGCGCCCTGGTCGCCTTGGCCTTGTATTCTATCTCTGTCACGTTTCTGTTGCCCTTCTCTCTCTCTCCTTGCACCTTGTCTTCAAAATCAGCATCGCAACTATACTAGCACTGTGCTCTCATTATTTCATTTCTTGATAGATGGTTAATCAGTTTTTACCTCTTTCCTCCCGTGTCTCCTTTCCTCGCAACTCCTGGCTTCACTCAGTTTTCCAAACAAAGCAGTCTCTTGCCGCTCTGGTGTTATCTCGTGCTGCATTCACTGCTATCAGACATTGGAGATTCATGCTCATAAATGTCAAATTGGCCATAACTTTTCTTTGAATTCGTTGCTGCCAACTGGGGTGGCAGCAGGGGTGGCAAGGCTTTCTTTTAGGGTGGCATTTGCCACCCTATGCCACCCTGGTAGATCCACCCATGTAGCAGCTTTAAAATATATGGCCCATTGTTCCACCATCAACATGCTTATATAAAGTTATAGTAGTAATAAAATCTTTACAGGCAGTGCTCTTTAGTGTCCCATGTTACAGTCAGAAGTCAGCTACAATAAAGTGGTCTTCACACTCTGGACTTCTCCTCTACAGAGCGTAAGGTCATCTACCGAATCTCCCTTTTTACGATTCAAGAAATCACCCATAGCAAGGTCAGAGGTCAAACAAGGATAATACTCCTGCGTGTCTCAACCTTTCTCTCTTGAGACGGACCTTAGAACATCAGACCGAGGAATCTGAGAGCTGAGGAAGTTTACTATTCCAGTCATTGAGGTAACTTTAAAAGAGGAAAGGCAGATTTTGGGGGGACGACTTCAGGAGGATAAATCAGCCCGACAGTTTTAATGTCTGTGTCACGTATATAATGTGACATCTGGAGCTGCTAAACAGTGCATGCCTTTTATCTGTTTACGGTGCCACAAGTGAACATAAATTCTAATCTGCAAAGTATTTGGAAACACAACTTTCACTCAATGATTACTCTGAAAAATTAGACATTCTGGAAAAAGCAGAAACCCCTTACAGCCTCACGGATGTTACTGTTTAATAAGGAAAGCTGCAGGGACTCCAAATAATCTCCTGCAAATCATAACAAAGTGAGTTCTGCTTTCATGCACAAAAATCAAAGTACACTTTCCAAATTGTTTGTATTTCATTTATTGCATGTCAAGATTTAAATCAAACCCCACAGGGTGGCTCTTTTCAAAAGAAGAATAAGAAACAACTGAAGGCCACATGAGGAGTTTCATTCCAAAACAGGGATAATTCACGAGAGAGGAAATGAAAGCCTTCCAAAGCTTCCAAGGCATGCTGCTGCATTGCTTGTAGTCTCGTGATTGAATAAACCAAAATGGACCAACATGCCTGAGTGCGCAGGGTGTGACTGTATTACTTTTATTTAAATACAGAGATCAAGAGACAGCAGACATCAGCGGAGTGTATTTGAGTCTGAGTGGGATATGCTGAAAACATGTTACATCTGTTTGGTTTCTTAGAGACTCAAAGAGGGTTAAATACAACTGACTTTAATGTGTTCTTTAAATGTGATTGGTATTGACAGTATTTTTTTTATGCAGCTTTATTCCCACCATTCTCCAACACCTCCACCCCCAGTACACCAGATCATTACAAGCATTTTAAAGGTCCAGTGTGTAAGATTTAATGGGATATATTGGCAGAAATGGATTATAAAATGGAATATACTAGTCCCCACTGAGTAAAGTATACCATACCATGACTTTACTTTACGCTTTACTTTACGACTTTACGCTATACATGCTCCCTCTCAGAGATGTCATCAGCAATTTTGAAGGTATCTCATACCATATGTATGCAGATGACCTCCAGTTATATTTTTCTTTTAACCCTGATAGGACCGATGGAATTGACTCAGTGTACGATTGTATGAATGTAATTAAGGACTGGATGTCTTCTAACTCCCTTCAGTTGAACGCAGCTAAAACTGAGATTTTAATTATTGCACCTGACGCCTCAGCATCTAAAGTGGCCAGCTACTTAGGGTCCCTCAGCGCAAATGTGCGCCCCAAGTTGAGAAACCTTGGGGTCACATTTGATCAGGCCATGCTCTTCGA
>NC_065529.1:45793259-45830455 GCF_006386435.1 Epinephelus moara | reverse complement strand
TAATATTGCCTCATTCGCATCCTCCCATGACCCTCTACCACTGTGCCAAATTTCACATGGATTGACCAAATCAGTGAGGAGAAAAACGTGGAACAGACACACAGACAGAGTTTTCGTCATTATATAAGTAAGATAAGATGAGTGTATAACCTGTAGTTAGCATTGTAACCTCACAGCAAGAGGGTTCTCGGTTCCAGGGTGGAGGGTGTTGAACCCCAGGGTGGGAGAGCCCTTCTGGGCGGAGTCTGCATGTTCTCCCCGTGTCAGCGTGGGTTTCCTCCAGGTGCTCCAGCTTCCTCCCACAGTCCAAAGAAGTGGGTTAGATTAATTGGTGACTCTAAATTGTCCCAAAGGTGTGAATGTGAGTGTGAATGTGAGTGTGAATGGTTGTCTGTCTCTATGCGTCAGCCCTGTGATAGTCTGGTGACCTGTCCAGGGATAGGCTCCATCCCCCCGCAACCCCTAATAGGTTAAGCGGTTATGGAAAATGAATGAATATTTTCCTAAGTGTCTAATAGCCTGAGAATTGTTGTGTTTCTATTATCTTAGAATGAGACGTTTATATCTTCATAGGGGGCAAGTGCTCAGTAATGGAGATCTCCATGTTGCACCGCCATGTTTCTACAGTTGCCCAGATCGAGATAGGGCCATTTGTGTTTTGGTGTCGGCCACTGAAGCTAGCAGCCCCTCCATGATGACAGTGTCGGAAAAACACTTCTGAAACAGCTTCGTTCAAGTTTAAATCATGGGGTCCACGTGTTTTGGTAAGTAAGAGACCTCTGTGATAATGACACTTCCTGAATGTCTGGGGCCAACACATTCTCACTCCGACCTTGTCACTTATTGACATTTGGTCATGGACATTCCACGTCCTGATATGACGTGCAAGGCACTCTGGGTGTGTTGGTTGTTGACATTGTCAAGTTCTGCCTGTTACATGCATTGTCAGTTTTGTATCATTTACAAACAGTCTCTTTCGGCACAATACCGCAAATGGACGATTTTTCCCTTCAACAACAAACTCACGTGGTTACGTTTCTCCAACACACATGTGGCTGGGTTTAGGAAAACAAACCCAGTCTTTTCAATCTTAGGGGAAGCAAGCACTGCCCTCCCAGGTGAAGGACGGCGGTTATTGGGCGAGTTGCTCGTCTCCGTCATGCCCTATGGCTTTGGAGTAATGTTAATTTGTAATGTGGAACAGTTTTATTCAGTGTTTTTACAGGTGTGAATCACTGGTTCAGTTTGTTTTGTAGAGGAAGAGACCTCTGTGGATAATTCAGCTGCTGGTAAAAACAAACCTCCGGAAAACAATGAGTACTATTACACCTGTTTACAATCTGACATCCCCACTGCTACAAGCCACTAAATCCCTTTAAATCCTTCACACTAGACCATTAAGTAATAATGAATTTAGAAAACACTCCAATACGTTTCAGTGTGTTCGTGAGATTGAGGCAGTAAATAGTTTGCTCAGTCAGGGCCCTGATGATCCTGTGTGGCCCCACAGGGACCTGAAACACTGTGTGGCTGATTGCAATCAGTGATCCAGCCGTGTTGTAATTGACCTTTAAACCTTTCGTTTGATGCTCAGCCTGACCTGAGGGGTACTGCACAAAACCAAGCTAAGGGATTAAGCCTGGGATATGTTGGTTATCCTGGCTGAATTTAGCCTCAAGTCAGTTGCATGAAAGCAGGTCAAATTTAACCCAGTCAAGTTACTATGGCGATTTATTCTCTGCAGCTAGCCTGCTCCAGACCAGGCCAACAACCAGGCTAAGATTAATCAGAGTGATTCATCTGTTATGGTTCCATGGTTTTTATAAATATGTTGCATCATTTTTCCACTTAGGTTAAATCAACAAATTTAGCCTCTCTTCAATAAAGGATCTTGTATGTTACTTTTTGCTGTGTATGTGCATTTTATCTGGCATTGGTAGCACACAGTGTGTGGTTATCTTTTAAATTCCACTTCACCAAATCAATGGTATACCGCACATTCATGAAAAAGGGAGTCTGCTTGGAACCTGAAATAGAAAGCAAAGGTAACAACTATTAATACACTGTATTACAGATATGGTTACAGTGTGCACTGAAATACTCACGTCACTTTCTAATTTCTGGATTTCTAGGTCAAGTTTCACAAGGGTCCTTCTTTTAACTTCAAGATCAATCTCCATTTCTTGCAGCTTTCTTTTCTCCACTTGAATTTTTACCTCTGCCAGCTCTATCTGTCTCTCAGGATGTTTTCCATATAGAGCTCTGACAGTTTGTGAATTCTGTAAAAGAAATGTCAGTTAGCACTGCAGGATCTGTGCATAATGTAGATTTACTTTAGCCAATACTTACAATGTTACCAGGCTGCTTCTGAGGCTGTGCAGTGTCTGGGTCCTGTTACACACATAACATTTTCTATTAGCACCACATCACTGACATCATATCCATTATGGACTAAATAAGCAGGATATTTCCACAAAATTGACATGATACCTCAAGCCTTCTGGAGTCCAGTGACACCGTCTCCTCATCTGCAGATGTGCATTCTACAGCTGCAGATGTGCCTTCCCCCTGCCATATACATACATGTACCAAGAGAACATGTATTAAGAATTTTGACAAATTGTACAACTGTTAATTAGTGGACTTGTAGTCTCTATATACAGACTCTACATTCAGTGAATGTAGAGTCTGTAGGCAAACCCCGGAGATCTCCGGAAGAAGAGCAGAAGAGCCCTGGTTTCCGGCTGTAGGCTGTTTGTAGTCCGCGTGATATTGACCAATCACGTTTGAGCCGGCTGCAGTTGTTGCCAGGTTAAACGGTCCATGCGGTGAACTAACAAGGCGGAACATAAATGGCGTCACTGCAAACTCTGAATCCATCGCAATGGTTCAGCATATTTACTTATATATAAACGGAAGTCGGAAACGGAAATTCGCCTCCTCCGCCCAAATCAAACCGGAATGCCAAAAAATCGGGGGTGTACCTCTAGAGGCTGTATCGCCGTCTGCTGGAAGTCAGACGCCGAATACAGCCGATGGGTTCTGAGAATGGTGGACTTTCTCTGTTAGTCCTTTAATTGTAATTATAACAGTTCCAGTGGAGTAGGCTACTGTTTAATAATTGTACTTTTTTTTTGGACTACTATGCATTAAGCCGGGCCAGGCTTTCTCACTTCCCTTGATTATAGTACTGGTGTTGCCTTTTTTTCTATTAATGTGTTTCACCTCCTCATATGCTCAGCGGCTGTAAAATAGGAAGCGCGACTCTTATCCATTTTCCACTCGGTGATTCTGTGATCGATCCTGTGGTCTATTTAAGAATGCCGTGAACGTACGCTTATCCCAACTATCTATACCTGGCTTGACACAGCCGCACCTTTTCATCCTAGCTCAGCAAATATGCAACCAATTGACCCTTCGCTAAGCCTCTCCCTTAATCAGTCACTGTCCAGTCTTACGTTAGCAACCGTGTGTAGCAACCGAGAGGTGCGTCAAGCTTTCAGCAAAAGCTAATAGCGGCGTGCATACGGTAACGTTACCTTCAAGTCCGACACCTGATAACCAAAAAGTGTCGAAGGTGGTGTTGAATTTTTCCCCTTCCCACATGCCCAAGACCCAAGGAAGATATGGCTATAACAGTGTGGAAGACCACACGAACAGCTGTTTGTTCCAAGTTAAGATGCTAACTAACGTTAGCTAACGCTAGCTTTGTGTGCTAGCTGCTCTCCTTTGTCTGCCCCAAGGAGGGAACATAACTCAACATTAACTTAAATTTAAACCATATATTGACTTACCCTGCTGTACAAGAACATTTATTGTCCTTCATGTGAAGTGTCAAGACGTGGGGTGCCTGACGCTTGCATTGCGACTGGTGAGCTTTTCCCTCTATTTTAATGTTCTCGTAATTTATACTCCGCCAGCAGATGATATTGTGAATGTAGCTCTCACATGCATATTGAAGACCTTTCTGTCGGCTTCTCTCTGATAACAGTTTTTCCAGAAATTTGATGTTATTTCCTTTGGAATCTCTCTCACTGATAATGCTGAAAACTCCATATTTCTTATGCTAGGAGCGAAAGCTTGACGGGCGTGGCAACAGTAACTAAGGGGGGCGGGGCTTAACGAAGGGTCAATTAAGCCAAGATGCGCCAATCAGACTAGGTCAAGCCACACTTTCTCTGTTATCCTGGATTTCTTTATTCTACTTTTGTGCAATACCCCTCTGATCTGAACTGTGTGTGTGTGTGTGTGTGTGTGTGTGTGTGTGTGTCATTCAGGGATTGACTGGCTGATCTGAAAACATTTAGAAGAGACAAAATCTATCTATCTATCTATCTATCTATCTATCTATCTATCATGAGAGAAAAAACAAAGCAAACAACTTTAACAATGATATCAGTTAAATTTACTCATAAAATAACATATTAAAAAAAAGTAAAATTCACACATATACTGGACTGGACCTGGCCACATTTTAGGCTAAGTGATGGAATGATGTTCATAAGACAGATGTGTCTTTTTTCAGTATTTGGAAATAAAACAGTTAATTGATTTGTAATGCCACCTTTTGGTATTTTAATTCAATAAAATACCAAAAGGTGGCAAAATAATGTTTATGAGTAGAAATATGTTAATTTGAGTTTATTATTAAATTAAATTTGATTATATATTTCTACCACCTCTTTAGCCTCCATGCCACCCTGTGAATATACCTCTAGCTCCGCCCTGGTCGTCTGGCAGCAGGTAAGAAAACCTTTATGATGTTTGGAATTAAAGAAAAGATTTAAACTGATCTCAGCACTCCCTGTCTCCCTGTAATCCTGCCATTTTTAAAATATACCCATCTTTGATTCCTTTGTGATACATTTTCCATCAGTGTGCGTTAGAACAGGCGGGGACGTAAATTAGATTGTCAACAAAACACTAAATCAACAATAAAACAGAAACTTTAAAACATGCACAGTAAAGTTTTGCTGCTCCTCCACCCTGCTTGATGCATGTTGCTAGCTGCCAGTCGGTCACTCTGACAGTTCATCTCCAAAATGTCTCAACTGTCAGATTGAGCGCCATGACATTTTATACACACTGAACTTTCCTCTTTACATTTCTGACGAATTTCTGGATGGATGAGATCTGCCACATTCCTGTCCCCCTCAGCAGTGGCATAAGGGTACAATGGGCCCCAATGCATGCTGTTATGACAGACCCGATAGTGTACGCTATCGTGCAGATGTCGTCTCGTCACATTATCTGAGACTTGTCACTGGATAACATTAACATCATCATTATTTTCCAGAGCATCTTAACCTGTGATATTCAGGAGATTAGGGCTGACATGTTTTGCATGTTTAGAGGAAAATGGTCGGTTGATATTTGGTGTAACCCAAACCTACGGACTTATTGTCTCATAAAGCACAGCTACAGTGTGGAACCTTACGTGAAGTGCAATCTAAACAAAAGACAAAGATTCCTATGTGCACAGTTGCACCCAGGATTGCTCAGGATTCAATAGTTTATTGCCATGTTGACATGGCAATAGGAATTTGTTTCAGTGGACACTCACTCAATATGTTACACAATAAAGTGAATACATAAAAATAAGATAAAATCCAGACCATAAAAGGGAATAAATACTAAAATAACAAAATAATACTAAGGCACCTGTAGAGGGATTAGCAGCATCAATACAGTATAAAGTGCACAATAAAAATGGGTAAAATAAACAAAACAAAAGAAAAAAAAAAAAGAAATATATATATGTATATAGTCACTGCACATAAAACAGTTCAGATTGTGTTGCTTAGAATAATAATAACTTGTAAGTGAACCCTGGTGTGGTTCGCTTACAGTGGGAAATGCAAACGGACTATCCAGTGAACCAAAGAGAGGAAGTGACGTAGAGCGCAGTGCATTTTGGGTAGAAAAAAAACAAAGCCAACAGCGCCAACCAGGAGAAGCAGCGGTAGAAAAACAAGAGGTTGGAAAATGTCTCGTGGACAGACGTGGAGTAGTGAGGAGGTGCAGGCGCTCATTGGTATATGGTCAGAGGATTATATATCACTGGTTAGTTGGATGGATTTCCATTTTCGGTCCTGGCCAATCGATGAGCGGGGTTTTCTTCTTCCTCATGCTTTTTTTCTTCCTGGTCAGTGGTCGTTTCAGGCAATACCGCCCCCAAACGAGCAGCTGTTGTTACTGCGTGATGTTGTCCAGGAGGTTTGGTCCACTTTAAAAAGTGCAGTGTGAAAGTGAACTGAACCAAATGAAGTGTGAAATTTTTCAGCATTCCCCGCCCAATCGAACTGAGTCTCCCGGACTATCCTGGTGTGAATGCGCCCTCAGAGACTGGAGGGTTTAACGCCACCCCAGAGGAGGACAGAATTTGTTTGTTGTGTAGAAGTTTTACTGTCCTGTATATGACATAAGGAACGTACTTTTTAGTAAAATGAGCTCTATCTACGTTGATTTCTTTTGGTTGGATGATCATGAAAAATTTGAGTTTTGTTTCAGAAGTGGAACCTTTTTTGTGGCTGAATACCTTTACCAGGCCTGGGATAGAAAGCACAGTATTCTGTTTCTGGACTGAGTGGTTAAATAATCATGTACTTTTGATTGTGACTGCAACATTATAATGGTGTCCTGTAAACCCATGAGGGCTGGGCACATCTACGTGTGCATGACATGAATAAAAAAATCAAAATATACCAAAGAAAAGGAGAAACTATTAATTTAATTTAACAATTTAATAGTTTATTTGGAATAAGCATCTCATTTTATTATAGATGCTGCTGACTATTTTCATGAAAAAAGGAAAAAAGGGGTTAGGGTTAAGGCTTCATAGCAAATGGCACTGTTTTGAATTTAATGAGAGTTATCCTTTGAACACAGGTTCATGATGAATCACTCAAAACTCACTCATTCTCCTCCAAACACATTCTCTCACTCTCACTATGTGCCCCCCTGCCTCACAGGTCCCAGTGCAACCGCACCGCCCACACGGCATATATTCACGGCCCTGCCCCTCAGGATGATTTGGCTGTGTTACCTTGGCTCTCTAACTTTTCATCTAGTGCCATCTTCAGGTCAGAATTTCAGTTTGTCTCATTCTTTATGGCTCAACACTGACGCTCCCATCATCCTCAGCTATACTTTGCGTTTGGTGCTAATTAGCAAATCTTAGCGTGCTTAACTAAGATGGTGGAAATGATGAAACTACCTGTTAAACATCAGCGTGTGAGCATTGCCATTGCTGCCATATGCTGACATGCTAGCATTAGCATTTAACTCAAAGCACCCAGTGGAGCCTCACAGCGCTGCAAGTGTGGCCGTAGACTCTCAGTCTTTGTCACTTTTACAGTGTGAACACACTGAGGGCGCATGCACAGCTCATGTTGTGTGTCCTGAACATAGTAAATCATACACAGAATGAGAACTGACCTGTGAGTGGGTTTACAGAGAAGAACATTAGTCACAGAATAACTAAACTTCACTGATCTAACAGGTGAAAGGGAGGATTTCCCTTAAAGGCCGACGCCGGCCTCCGATATAGGCTACCGTGGTAACACCTACCAGGAACAACACCTCCCAGCAGGGTCTGCTTCACATTTATCTGTCCATCTTCTGCATAATTTGACCTTTCCCATCCCCCAAGCGGCTGCTATGCTGGTCCCGCCTCCTGTACAAACCTCCCAGTATGTCTTCATCATCAACAGCAGGGCAAGGTAGTGCTAGAAAAAGAAGCGGAGGAGAGGGAGATAAAAGGGGAACCTTGTAGAGAGTGAGAGAGAACCAGAGACAAGGGAAGTCGTGACAGTGAGAGAGAAGAAGATAAACAAGGCAAAAAACAACAACAGAGAGTCAGAGGTGAAGTCAGAGGACAGGATAGGAGAGTTGTGACTTGTGGACCAAAGAGGCAGAGAAATAAAGACGTGTAGCGAGAAAGAAAAAGAGGACAAAAGGAGAGCGACACACGAGACAGAAACTGAGCCGGGAACCACAGGTAAGGTGGACAGAAATTTTGATCTTATCTAGTTGCAGCTCCATGGAATCGTTTGAGCGATAAAAACGCGCGGCGAGGAGAGTTCACCACAGAAACATCTGAGGCTCAAGCACTTGTAGAATGTATGAGGAATCGTTAATGTTCCTTTCGCCTTAATTTTGGATGTCAGAGAAAAAAACAGCTGAATTTAGAGTAAATCATCCTCTGTGAGCTTGTTAGAAGAAATTCCTCAACAGTTCTCCTCTGTGTGCCAGCTGCTCTGAAAACATTTCCTGTGATGTGGCCTGTGCAGTGCATCGCACATTACACAATCACAATAAAAACCTGGGACAAATGAACATATCCGTCACTAATGAGCTGTAAAGTGAAATTTTTGTTGCATGTTTCCAATGTTTGGATCGCTTCCGTGATGGGACTTGGAATGTTTTCACGCTCAGCAGGAACAGGGTCGTTCAGGTTGTAAATTCTGGCGGAGAACTATAAGCGCTTACACCAACTTCTGTGGTAAATCCCGGTGGTACTAAAGTCGTTCCTTCACATCTTTATATGTATATGTTCACTACTACATGTGTGGAAAATGTGAGCATTTTCTTCCTGATTCAGTTTGAAGCAAAGCAGCGACGCTGTCAGGGCTCCATCTATCGACTTCACGATCTCAGTCGGTTATCATCAATCCTAAGTCATCAGTGTCTCCAGCCTCGTCAAAAACAAATAGATTAAAGGGGAAAGATAAGGGGTCGCAATCATTTCATCATCAGAAGTCAGCTGAAATGCTTCAGCTGTGTTTGAGCGCAACCGCTGGTTTTTATTCTGTTATCTGCAGATTATTGATCAGATGAGAATCTGTCCGACACTGAAGCTGCTGCAGTGAAAAATTCAACACTCAGGATTCATTTTAACACTTAAATGACACCTGTGACATCATCACATGTAACATTAAAAGCACATATTTTAATTTCGTTATCTCACAAATGTGTTATAATTGTTAAGACAGTGATCAAATGTTAAAGAGCTTTTTTGTGAGCTAACCTCTGCAGCCAAAAGTTGCAGAAAGGTCAATAAAACATGACTTTTATATATAAGAAAAAAATCACTTGGGATAAATAAAGTTCTATCTTTTATATGATACATATCTAAAAAAAAATTTTTCCCGTAGTTGTAGCATTTGTCAAATAATTTAAAGCTGCTTTTCAATATCAGTCAAAATACTTTTAATGCGGAAAACAATCTCTGCTGTCCTGCTTGTGACATAAAAAAGTGACAGCGAAAAATAGAAATTAAAAATGTAAAATGTGAAAAATAAATGGGCATTAACATAAACGCAGCAGCGCTATCATTTTGTAGACCTTATCGCTGATTCGGCTCTCCGTTAAACGAGAACACACTTTTCAGTTTAGAGAAAACAATGCAGTGTAATCTGAGCAACATATCGTTACATAAATATGAAATTTCTGCAACAGATTATTTCTGATAACGGCAGTAAAATTAATTAAATGCAAAATAATGATTAAATCTGGACATTTTATGTATAATGCATAATGTAACAGATGCCATGCATTGGTGTTATAACTCATTTAATCTTTGTCTGTAAATCTAAAGCATTAAGGGGCGGCAGTAGCTCAGTCCATAGCGACTTGGGTTGGGAACCGGAGGGTCCCCGTCTGGACTAAATATGGAGCATGGTCTGGTGGCTGGAGAGGTGTCAGTTCAGCTCCTGTGCACTGCTGAGGTGCCCTTGAGCAAGACACCGAACCACCCAACCGCTCGGGGTGCCTGACCAAGGCAGCCCCACTCTGACATCTCTCCACTTAGTGCATGTATAGGTCCTGTTTGTGCATGTGTGTGTGTGTCTTTCAGACCTGTGTGTGTTAATGACAAAAAGAGTGAAAAAACTGAATTTCCCCTCAGGAGGATTAATAAAGTATATCAAATTAAAAAATAATTATCCAATCCAATTAATATTAGATTAATTCAGCTGTTAAACATCAGCAGTACAAAAGACAGTCATGTATAATAATGAACAATAACAGCTGTAATTATTAAGCTTTATTATCACTGGGTCACTGAGCAGCGCCTCTAACTGTACGTGACTATATTTCCTGAGGTGAAACTGTGAGACGCGATGGTTATTATCATGAAGAATTCTGGGTAAACATCATTTTAACCAGCAACTTGATGGTTCATTGGTCGTTCCTTTAGAAATTTGATCACTGCTCAACTCGAGGCGCTCGTACTGCTGGAGCATTTATTTAACAAAAAACAAAACAAACAAAAAAAAAAAAACAGGCTGCAGAGTCTGGGTACTTATCTGCTATTAACGATCTCAGACGACCAAAACGTGTTTAAAAATTTCCGGTATTAACTGATGGACTTAACTGATTAATGGAAGAAGTCCAGCTTGAGCTCTGTTTATAATCAATGGATAAATAAATAAATAAATAAATAAATAAAAGCTTCTAGCAAAGACGATTCAAAGGATCAGAAGAATCGAACTCTGACCTTTCAACAACTATGTCCAGATGTGAAACCTGTGCTTTGCTGTACTCTCTCTGCTGTCGGAAGATAAGATAAGATGAGATAAGATAAGATAAGATAAGATGAGATGAGATGAGATGAGATGAGATGAGTCGAGCTTCATGACATTCAATACAACACAGTATCACGCAGGCCACAATCTTTGCTCACACATATAAACGCATGCACACATACATGTGTTAGGCACAGTGTACGGACACACAAACACAAAGCCCTCATACTTAAGTAACATAGTCATATTTTGTCTCTGCTCTGACTGTGGTCTGTCTTCGACTTAGTCTTTGTCTGTATTTTACTGTATCCACTGTGTCGTATTATTGTATGGAATAACTCCACGCTCAGTAATCTTACACTTAGTGTTTTGCAAATTAGCTGTGCTTAGAAACCTGTATGCATCACATATACTTTGTATTTTACATATGAAGCAAATAAACAAGTACATAAATAGAAAACAATGTACATGACATGGACACAAAAACTGGGGTGAAATATTGCACACACTCCGCAATAAATCAACCGAACTATGTGACAATAAAACCATAAAAAGCCTATTCATTTCTTTTTTACCAAAGTCCGTCCTGTAGCAGTAACAACACGTTGCATCCACGTAACAGCCTGCGAATAAATGTCCTGTAAGCTGTTATATGTGAGATATCCGTTGCTGTCATCTTTTCTCTGCAGTCATTTTCTGTAATACGTTAATGGTTTGGTTCACACAGATTTTACGACAAATTGTTTCCTCATGTGTCATTTTGTTGACGTGCGCCGGAGAAACTGGATTCATCTTAATAATCGTGTTTGGCAGAAAATCGGAGGCGTTTTCTTGCACTGGTTACTGTGAAATCTGCACACGGCAAGTTTCGTAATAATTTTGGAATTATTTATTGAACCCAGTCCCAGCGTGTGTGTGTGTGTTTGTGTGTGTGTGTGGTACTGGAAGTGCATTTTCTACAACTCTGCCTGAATTTAACCTACTTATTTAATCATTTAGAGGCTCTTTAGTGTCACTGTGAGTCTTTGTCGCACTTTGAATTTGATTATTTTGAGCACAAGATTTAAGTGTTAATGTTATTTTCCCTCTCTGAGCTTTTTCCTGCACATGCGTACATGAAAAAAAGCTGATTCGAAACCTGATCACCCGGATATTTGGCTTCAAAATCGACTTTTTTTCTGAACAAATGCACTCTCAGAAACTGGGTTTTCCTCATTGTGGAAAGTCTGGCAATATTTTATTATACTTGTCATCAAATCCTATGAAATGACCGAAACCAACAGGACTAATCCTATTAATAAGTATCGTGTGTATTGAAGTCTGATGTGTCCTCTTTCTCTGTGCTACAGAGCTGCGTCGCCGTGCAAAGAAAAAACACATCAGCGAGACACACTGCTGAAACGTTCCGCCATTACCATGAGCACAACTGCACACACTGCGCTCAGACTTTTGAGGGGTATTAGTGTGAGTGTATTGGTGTGGCGTGCTATGTGTACTTTAATATGTGTATAGTGGCATGTCTATAGTAGTAGATGTATTGTGCAGCTATAAACTAACTATGTTAAAGAGCATCGTTCCTATAAAACAACAACAAAAAAAAAAAAAACAACAACTGTAGTTTGTGACGCAATCTTACATTTCCTGTCCTGCTGCCCCAACACTCACTAGAGCACCAAATGTGGATTTATCCGCCACTGAAAATAGTCCCTATCAAATGCACTATTTCATCCTGTTTTTATTAAACATTGTGAGCTGATTTAAAGATGGAGCCAGTGGGCTTTGTGCTGAGTGCCACAGATAGAGAGTTAACAGATGGACTGACGCATTGTTAGTTTGGATATATTCATGAGGTCAGTGCTGCTACATGGTCAATGCATCAGGAGAACGAATATGACGTCTATGAAATCAAGTTAAAACAAGCAGCAACAGATTCATCACTCCAGCTACGCCTTTATCGGTTTTGTTTTTATCTTCTTTTGCCGTTGTGGCTTTTCTTATTTCTTCTCACACTCCATACACACTGTGACAGAACAGCAAATGAGACGTATCGTATCTCCAGGAAACAAACCTGTTGGTGTGGTTTTGTGTCATGATACGAAAGGAAAGAGATATCGTCAATATCACAGTACTTCTTCAGTTGTTCTGTTTTTAAATCCACCCTGCAGAGTATGCTTACTTTAATATGCTGGATGGCGTTAAAGAAAAAAGTCGTGTTATTATGATCCTTGAGGTCAGATATTATCTTGAGTTCTCGTATATTTAGTTTAAAAACATCTTTAAATTACAACGGGACATCAGAACATATTTGATGAACTTTTTTTTTCCCCAACGTGGAGAGCTAAAGGGAATTAATAAGGCAATGCCTTTACGCAAAACACTTTACTGATTAGAATAATTTATGTCTACCTGTGGAACCACTCACAGATGAAAGGCGAGCAGAGTGGAGCAGGCCCAGATGTCAGATGATAGACGTGACTCAGACGAAAAAACTACTCTCGGCCTGATTTATCCCGCCGAAGTCATCCCCGCAAATCTGCCATTAGTCTCTGGTTTTTCCTCTGAAAGCTGCCTCGCTTCTCCAGGACTGTAAAGTGGGACATCTGGAGGATTGTTGTGTGGTGTGTGGAGTTTATTATGAAGTTTGTAGCATGGTTTGATATGATGCAGTGGTGTAACGGTCTGGTATGTTTTTGATACAGCCAAAAAAGTGAGAAATTTTCTTGATTTTAATTTTTATTTTATTTGATATTATTTAAATCAGTTTATTTATTATGACTAACATCATACAGTATGATCTTTTTTGACCTTGAACAATGATGAAGCGATACCTAAGTGACCCGTCTTCTACGGTGTCTTTTTTGCAGCATATAAAACAAAAACAGCTCCTTATGAAAAATAAAATGTAGTTATGTAGTGATATAATAAATACAAACTAAAGAAATAATTCTGTTTCTAAAATGCAGGAGAAATTTCCTTGTTTTTTTAAATGTTTTAATGTATGAAAACTGACATAATTTAGGCTTTTGTGTTTTTGTACGAAGCAGAAATGGACTTGTTAAAGTTTGGATGAAGCAAAATCAGTGATTCATTTCTAAACAAATTAAACATGTTATCTCTCCATTTAATGAATGTGTGTAAGTCCTGTGTGTGCATGTGTGTGTGTTCAGGCCTGTATGAACGTAACATATGAAAAACATACAGTGAGAAAAATTGAATTTCCCCGCGGGGATTATTATAGAAAGTTTTCTTCGTCTTCTGGTTAAGCTCAACTTCAGAGGAGTGGCCATAATTCTACGACACGTGTAAAACAGGATCACAGCTCCCGTTTAAAATCCAAACTATTTAAACAATTTAAAAAAATGCAATCTCTGAGTAGCCAGCTTTAAGATTTTGAAAACACTGCTTTCTCATTTAAGGTAAACAGAAATTATGCTGCAAAGAAAGTTAAATCTCCCAGGAAATTTTAAGCCTCAAACACTTCTGGTGAATGTGTAAGCACCCATTTAGGGTAGAAATGTCTTTATTTGTGATGAAAAACACACAATTCAGGTGGCAGGTGACAATTCAAAATATAAGAATATAGTGGAATATAATGTAGTAAGGCTCTCGGGCATACTGTATTGATTTTAAGTATTTATTCTCCAATAAATTGAGTTTTCTTATTGAATGCTTTGAGTCAGCACATGTAGGCCTGATTTACTCTGCCCGCTGCTTTTGTGTCTTAATTGATTTTACTTAAGCAAGATCTCTGCTCATGTTCAAACGCTCTGCACATTTAAAATCCCACATCTGTGTCCTCTTGGAGCAAGATTAAAGTTATAATATTTTGATATAAAAAAAGTCTTGATATTATGAGAATAACGTCAGAGTGTTTCAGAATAAAACTTGCCCAGGTCTGCTGTGCATTATGTTGATGCTTTCACAGAGCCCAGTTTGGGTTTCTCTCGCTGAGCAGCTGCACTACTCTTCATCAGAGGTAGAAAAATGAAACTAACTCAAAACACTTCTGATAAGGTATAAATCCCACCACTGTGTGGCTTGTTGTCCAAAAAAAATTAAACATCACCACCTCTGATGTAGTGCAGCTCACAGCTGCTTCAGTGGGAACAATGCCGGAGGAGTGAGACAGTCCCATGTAGAGCAAAGGTTACTCTGAGCCAGGAGGACAGAGACACAGAGACACAGAGCTACCGCTCACAGGAAAGACACCACACTTTACAAGTCCAAGGCTGCTATCAGGAAATACTAAATCATGCACACAAGAGTCAGAGCAACCTTTTCTTTTTTCTTCTAAGTATGATTTAATTCTTATCTGTTTCTAACAGTTGACCTAAAATATTGTATTTAACAGAGCTGAATCCAAACCTTTGGTTAACTGATCTGCAGCTGTATTAGAGCAGCTTTTGCCGTGTTTCGTCCTCCCACAGGACTTCTCCCACAGCAGCAACTTCTAGGGCTTAAAAATGAAGCCAACACAGAAGTGCCAGAAACTGCAATTCCTCGAATGGCCACTTGAGGCTGGCTCCAAGAGCAAGTCAATCACATTAGATCTCTATGTTAAAATGCCAAACTTTACAGCTGAAATAAACATGTTTACAGCCTTAGGACGTGGTGACTTTGAGTAACGGCTGTCTGCAAGCTACCACCACAGTCTCTGAGTTAGATCCACCCCTCACTCCTTCACAGCTTCACCCTCTCCTACAAATAGGGTCACTTCTGGCTCTAGAGATCCAAGACGGCAAAACTGGGATTCACGAACCAATTGGTGACATCACAGTGGCTACATCCATTTTTCCGCACAGCCTGTTTCTTCTGTTTCATGGCAGATTGCAACCATTGCATTTTAGGCTGCATACTGCAACGGCAACATGCTGCATATCATGCTGACATGAAAGAATAACTTTTTCCGTTGGTGTCTGATGCTGGAAGTCATTGACCCATCGTGGGAATCTGATGACTTCAGAGTGAGACCAGGTTGGGATCAACAGTGGATTATTTTGCAGGAGGGTTTGTGTAGTTTCTGTGGAATCTAATTTAATTTTTTTGTATTCATTTGTGAAAGTGCATTGTTGTTGGAATCCAATGACGTTCTCCGTTTTTCCATGAAGAAGTGAGACACAAACATTTTCAAATTTCTGTAAGACCACATCTATACATACATACACTCTACATCTAAAACTAATGGCGGAATAATTCTTTTTAAGAATTACTGTGCTCATCATGCTCTCCGTCTGTGTTCCCTGGAGCCACACACACACACACACACACACACACACACACACACACACACACACGCGCATAATGTTTAACCAGCTGGACTGGACACAGACATGTGGCGCAGAGGGAAGTGAATAAGCGAATAATTTAGTTCTGCAAGTGAGATCTGCCAAAGATGTGACCGCAAAACAAACGTCATTTAGAAAACATTCCCGTGAGTTATTATTGTTGTCTTCTTATTTTGCAAAAGACAACATAAAACAACTTGTTTAATGTGACTTCCATAATAATAATTTTTAAAAAATTATTGTAGTAGTATTCCTGAATAGAGACATGACACATAATGACAGAATATGTTGCATTTGCATCGTTACTGCAACAATAAATGTTTGTCTTTGATTAACATTAAATTCTTTGATGGGGGATTCGCACTAAATAAAAACATTTATTCATGTTTTATTTACTCGTACACAGGAGTTGGAAATACCGTAGACTTCCTCTCAAACCAGGGGCCAACAACTTGTTAGAGAGATTTCATTGAGAAAATCAAAGTGAAACTGGGAACATGTGCCTCCCTCCATCCCATAAATACTCTCCTGGGTTTTTTTCTGCAAAGGCCAAAAAATCGACTCTATCATAAAAGTATGAGCACTAGATTAGATTGTCGTAAACAACCTCAGCATATTGGCTCGATTTCTTTCAAAAACAAAGGAAGGAGGCAACGAGCAATGAACGAGGAAATGAACCCAAAAATTTCCAATAAAAGAGTTAAAAACAAGACAATTCGTTTTTTTTGTTTGTTTGTTTTTAAGGGAAAGACAGGCAGTTAAAAACAAACAAGGAAATGACCTGGAAAAAGTGCTTAAAATTTATAAAAAATAAATCTAACAATTTTAAAATGTTTTCATTCTTATTATAAATAAAGTGTTTCCCTAGTTTTATTTTTCTTAAATATAATTTTCTTTATCTATTAATTTTTTGCAATTTCTGGAACATTTCTTACCAAGTTGCTCATTGCCTTTTTTTTGTCATGTTTGTGAAAGAATTTGCACCAATTTGCTCGTGGCTCAAAGGTTTAAATATTTGCGAAGGATGTCTGAAAGCAGCACAAGAAAAGTGATGCCGCTCCAGGTTTCAGAGGGTGAGTGTGCGCTTTCTCTTAATTGAATTTACAGTACATTTCAATACAGTGTTGTTGGTCACAGTATATTTTGAGACCAGAAGTCCATAAAAAAACAAAAAACAAAAAGGCAGCTAATAAATTATTTGTTTTGCGTCAGCTTTTTTTTTTTTTACAGTTTTAAATTAAATGCATATTAAATGTTAATTATTTATTTATATCTTATATAATATTTGTCTTTTAAAACTAAAGTTATTAAAACTGTGATTGTGTTGTGTCCCTGTAGAGTTCTGTTTCTGATTTATAATACGTTTGTTTTCAGTCATGTTAAATGGCTTTTGTTTTTATATTTATAAACAAAAGCTGATTTGGCTCCGTTTCCCCAACATCTTCTAAAGACGCTCATTTCCGTTGTGACAACAATACAGCGCCGAGCTTGTAGGTTAAAATACTGGAGGTAGGCGTGTGTTTTCCTGCTGTTTACAATTTTTTATTTTTTTTAGGTCATTATTTAAAAAGATAAAAAGAAAGAAAAGAAATGGAAGTAACACAAGCCTGTGTGTGAAAGTGGAAACAGCAGCTTCTGCAGCAGAGCAGATCAGTTTGAAAAGGAACTCTGTGTGTTTATTTCCACCTGTGTGTGTTTCTGTGTGTGTGTGTGTGTGTGTGTGTGTGTGTGTGTGTGTGTGTGTGTGTTCAGACAAAGTACAGAGGAGGATCCTTGGATTAATTTCTGCCTAATGCAGATGTTTGTCTTAGTGTGGTCAGAAAAACCCAGTCCAGCCATCTTTGATGTAAGAACCTGTTTGTCTGATCAACTACAGTTGAACTTTTTTTTTTGACCTATCACATCTCCATCTTACACAGTCTTCATATCGACATGTTATTTAAATAACTCATGTTTCTGCCTTCTGTTGTTGAGCATGTTTAGATGTTTATATGGGTTCCCATTATTAGTCACAATATTAAAAAGATTGCATCAGTGTAAAAACTCCTGTTTGATTGCGAGAGCCAATTGCTCAGGGGCGCATTTGTTGAAACTGGTACCATCTGTTCTGCTGTCAAGGTCTGTGTTCACCTACTTTCTTCACTTTAATCTAATAATGATGTGCCTAATTTCATCAAAGTATGCACCCATTAAGCGCAGCCAAACTGCCTTTTCCCCGCTTTCTGATTGGCAGCATGTAATCATGGGTAATGATTACCAGTTTGCAAATAATCAGTTGATTTACAATCATTTGGAAGCGCTGGTGCGTGCGTACTCTCTGTGCTATTTTAAACTTCTAATAAACTGACCCGATTGTCGGAGGAGAAAGGAAAGAGAAATCTGATTCTCCAGTTCTCCAGAGACCACATACTGTCGTTCATGTGCTGCACCGTAAACTCCAACTGGCTCACTCAACTAAAAGTCCTGAGTGCAAGCTGTTTCCAAAATAGGTTTGGTACAATACAGTAACAGAAACGTTTTGAGTACATCAGACACAAAATAAGTGTGTCACACGACCTTTGTCTGACATTTAATTCTATTTTATATCCTCCTGAGACTTGAAGTTTTCTTTGGTGTGCATTTTTAATTTCTCCTAGCTATTTGGGATCAGCAGGACCTGATAAGTATAAAAAAATCGAAACGAAATATTCTCAATGATAATTAAGTCCCAATGTTCTCACACAAGACGATAATAAAGTCTCAATGTCTTCAAATGAGTACTTCCTGAGTAACAGCATCTTAGCTTGTTACTGTTGCTAAAATTGGTCAAACTACAAACATTATTAATCATAAATAAACAAGTTTCAACCATAAAATGTGATCAGGTTTTGTCCACTTTTGTGTCAGGATCAGCTGCAGACTGACTTGGCAGAGATGGCCGCCATCTTGTTTTTACATGGATTAGTGTATTGTGCTCTTTCTGCCACTAGATGGCACAAAAAGTGTCCACAAACGAGGACAACAGGTCTAAGTCAAGTAGAATAAAGTATAAGGACAAGTAAACCCATGTGATGTTCTCTTATGATGGCAGAGGGTCTCGAGAATATGAACATAAAAACACAATTTCAAAATTTCATTGAATTGAATTAAAACGTCCAAGAACACATAATTGAAACCACAAAATATCTCCATACTGCTCGTCCGTAGTGATCCAAGTGTCCTGAAGCCCCGACATAAAAAGTTGTTTGGAAAAACGTCATTTGAACTCTGTTTTTAGCCTCACTGTAGCCTGTAGCTCTGACTGCCTCTCTGTGCACCACGCTGACGTGTGTGCGCTTGTGCGAGACCGTGAGACATGGGCACTGCCTTCATGTGTGTTCATGTGCTTTCGCTGGTCTCGCGCGCAAGTGCACACACGTGCACACGTGAAAAACAGCTTCAATTAAATGTTCCTTTTGTAAGTCACTGCCTCGCTACAATATGACAAATTTCATGATGTAAAAGTGAGCTTCCCCTGTTTGAAAGACCAGCAGCCGCCACTGATTTACACCTGTACTGAAATGCGATAAAAAGTTTTCCAATGAACAGGACAACAGGAGAGATCAGACTGTCATAAATCTGGCAGGTCTGTTGAGATATATAATTTTAGTTTCTTTTAACCATGTGTAACATTTGCTGATTTTTTTTAGCACATGTCCACATGGTTCAGATCATCTTTGTGCTCTTTAAATTATTAATAAAGTATTATGTCAAAGTTGGGATTAAGGAGAAACATTTGACACTGATAAATGAAGCTGAAACAAGACTTACTTTGTATAAGATGTACACGGCCAGCACCCACATTTTAGTAGCAAGTAGCAAATGTACTTGCGCCCATCTGTGGGCCCATGGGCGTCTAAGTCTTTAAATTACGTGTAGTGAGGCGGGTTGCTGTTTGAGGCAACAGAAAGTGATTGAAACATTGACCAACAATCAGATCAGTGTAGCACTAGGTGATGCAATTCTTTATTTGTTGCACATACTTGAGACTATGAGTGGGAGTGACAGAGTCATCTGAGGGTTTGAGAGTGGGAGCCATTAGGTTAAGATTAGATTTATAAAAAAGAGAAAAAGAGCACAGGGAAGGTAGAGCCGAGGATAGATGTCTATTTGGACTGAACTTTCTCTACACTCTGCCTCCCCCAGCTCCATCATTTTTATGAGGGAAGAGAGGGAAGAAGAGAGACGAAACTAAAAGGAGAAAACTCGAGGTGCAATTTAACTTCTTTCAGTGTAGATTGGTCAGTCCATTGCTGCTGCACATACTTGAGATTATCAGTGATGGTGAGGGTTTCTGAGTGGGGGCCATGTTGGGAGGTGGGGGATAAAAGCTTCACTGGGGTCATCAGGTGGGCACCTTTCTTCTCTGGCGTTTCGATAATAGGCCCACAACACCTCCAGAGGGCTCATCTGTAACATTTGGCATCGCAGGTGCACCACCCCTCTGCTTTTACTCCCTCTATACCTGCTGTTGTTGGTGTTATTTTGGGGCCCAAGTGGTGCCTCTCCTCTTAATCCAGATTTACCATCATCTTAAGTGGCCTGGTAGTTGACTTGCCTCTGCAGCCAAGTTCAACTCAGCAAACTTTCGCTTTCCAGCCACGTTGCTCAGCGTCGGCTGCCAGCTTGACATTCTTAAGGCTCTTGCGTTCGTAGGCCGCCTCCACACCATCCTCCCAGATGGATGATGCTGTGAAAGAAACCTGGTCTAAAGTCAATAGCTCCATATTTTTCCACTATTAAAAGGGCACATCTGTGGCGTACAGTAGTAAGGATGGGCCCCAGTGCACACTGTGATGGCGGGCCCCAGTGCCAGACTTTGCTTGAAATAGCTTCTGTATATTTTATAGTATCGTCACATGATCAAATGCAGACTTGACGATGGACAGCATCAACATACATATTACCAGTTATCACCGCAAATCTGTAGAGTAGCAGATAAAAAAGGAAATTATTTGTAAATTGATTTTTAAAAATAGCTTATTTATAGTTTATATAGTTTATGTACAATGAACATATAATGTTATAGATTGCCACTGACTATTTAAACAAAACAATAAAGGAACATTAACGGAGGGTTTGCCTTCTTGAGGGTAAAGATAGCACTTAACAGCATTTTTTAATGTGTGTTGAATCACTTGCAAGGGCCTGTTCTCTACTCCATAGAGAGCAGTTAAGAGAGACGCCGTGCACATTTATGCACAGGGAGCAGAGTAACTCCATTGATTAGTTCAAAAGCTAAAATTTTTATTCTGTTTCCCCTGTAAAGTTAATATGTACTGTTTAGTTTTGCACTTTTAATGTGCCACGGTATTTGCTGCAGAGACATAACTGCTCTTATTAAACAGGAAAACACAGAAAACACGCTTGCTTCTCCAATTTGCTGAATCCCCCATGTAAATACGACAGGTGCAGGCACACCTGGCTTTTAAAGGGAATGGGAGATGACATTCTGACTGGTTGTATTCATGTTAAGGCCAGAACACACCCATGATTAATTTAAAGACTAACCACAACCCCTTTGCCCCTAGCTCCTTAGTTTCACCCGGATTATGTGCCATTTAATGAGCTAAAGTGGAATTTGACATGACCTAAATGCACTTGTACCACGCACATTAGAGCTCCAGATGGTTTAAATAGGGCCCATTATTTCCACATGTAGTTAGGATCTACTTCATTCTGAAATGTGGTCATTAAAAGGCAGTTAAAATCTAAACTCTTACCTCCAAATCCCCTTGTGATGATTGAATGTTTCTGTCGAGGAAATGCTGTAATGACAGTGTTTGCTTGTCCCTGCACTGTTTCACAGTCTGCATTGTGTATCTGGACAGCAAAGCAACTTGACTGTACACTATATATTTTGACCACACATCTGCACATGTTCTTGTTGCTTGTAAACTTCCCCACTGAGTTTTCTGTCGTTGTTTCACCTCTTTAAATCATTCCGCTTTGAAAGGGATCAATGCATTAAAGTGTGGTTTCCAAAACCTCATGAAAAACAGTCACTCTGATCCTCCGTTGATGCTTCAAAGTCGAAACAGACGCTGGGCAGGAGATGTATCAAGGTGGTTTGAGGTGCTATTTAACATATACAATGTGTTTGGAATTCTTGCTGGATGCTTCCACTGATTTCAAAGGGACTACTTAATGCTTAGGGAGCTCTTCGTCCGAAATGTATCTTTTAAGTATCAAACACTTGAACCCCCCGTGGGCTTTAGAGGTGTCTGTAAAGAGTTTTGTTGTTTCCTGTTTCACTGACTGTGTTCGTCTTAGATTTTAATCTGTTACAATTGATTCCAAAGCTGTCGTGGATAAAAAATGAATAATCATGTCAAGTCCCTTGAGGGGATAAATACATGGTCCACAAATGTTCCTTATTTTTGCCTTTTAAAATATAAAAGAAAATAATTTAACACCGTTTCCATAATATCTCAGAAATAAACGCATTGGTAAAACTTCACCGTGAACTAATGAAAGAGGCAAAGCATATTCAGTCCATGCAATCTTTCTTTATTTAAAAACAGTGGTGCCGCTGATACAATTGCTGCCCCCCCAACCCTTATTTTTAAGCCAGGTAGTGGTAGTGGTATCCTGTAAAACTACACAACAGAAGGCATCCATTAGTACCAGCAGTTTCAGTGCAGCTTGTTGACAAAGGGGCTAAATAACACTCAAAATTTAGGCTAAATTTTGGTCAGAGAACGACCGGCATTTTCAAAGGGGTCCCTTAAACTCTCACCTCAAAATATCTGATTTAAAATGGGTTCTGTGGTACCCACCAGTCTCCCCTGAGCTTGAGAAGGCTTGTTTGTAATCCTTAAAATGAAAGTCATATATTTGTCTTTTTAAAGAAAAGGACAGCAAGCCTATTTGAAGAACAGTGAATCGCCAAACCTGTATAGATAACGTAACACATTAAAACTAGAGGAGGGACTCACCAGAGGCCCCACAATACGATAATATCACAGGTTCAGGGTACTTTATTGATACCCAAGGGTAAACTAGTTTTGCAGTCGAGAGTCAAAACATCCATCACAGTTTGAACAATCAAAACAAAACATAGAACACAGAATACAAGAAAGAAATTTAAAACGACAGAAAGTGCTGCAATCCATGAAATAAAAGCAAATAATTAAAAAACGCCAAGAGCAAAATTCCCTACAAGACATAGGTTAAAGGAATGAAAACAGTTCAATAGAATAAGAATAAAACAATGAGATAAAATCAATCAATAAATAAAAAATAAGATACATGCTCCAAAGTGACTGACTTGTGCAAGATCCTACAGCTTGTTTACCGGTGTGATTGCAGCTGGAACAAAGCTGTTTTTGTATCGTTTAGTTCTACAACTTGGGACTAAAAACCTCCGTCCAGAGGGAAGAAGCTGGAACTCGCTGTCCAGAGGATGCAAACTGTCATTTAAAATGGTCGTGGCTATCTGCTGTAACTGTTTGGTATAGAGGGAAGAGGGGTTCAGCTGGGACTCGCCAATGAGCTTACTAGACCATTTCACAATTTGATTTAAATAGTTCTTATTCTTAACAGAGAGGCCTCCGAACCATGACACCAAGGAAAAGGATAAAATGGATTCAATAAAAGCATGATAAAATAGGGTCATGATGGTTTAGTCTACATAAAAATAGGACAGTTTCCTCAGAAAGTGCAAACGCTGCAGCCTCACAGTTTTCAGTCATCACGACACTTTGGTCACAATACAATATTATTGCAATTTTATACATCACGCAATGCAGTATTGCGTTAACAGATATTATGATTGTGATATTTTGCAATTTATGACCTTTTTTCAACTGTAACTTGCGTCCCCAAAGGAAAAAGAAATTGTCAACATTTGTTTTGTCTAATTACATAAAGTTTTAAATACAAAGTTTGTCACTTCAGTCATTTTTATTGCAGCAAATTGTATCTACTGGACTACAAAGCAATAAGATAAGATAAGATAAGATAAGATACACCTTTACTGATCCCACAACTGAGAAATTCCAGTGTAATAATAGTGTTCCAATAGATTTTTAAATTCTAGTAGGTCAGCAAAAGTTTCATTTGTACTTGCAGTATTAATCATTTATATCATTAAAACAAAAGAAACTTGGCGTCCATGTATCAGTACTACGCAAAATATCATGATACTGTGCTGTATTGATTTTCCCCCACCCCTAATTTAAACAGGATTGCTGTGGAAGTTAAATTGTAACTGTACTGGTATTAGTCTGTGCAGATCAAATAATTAGTAATAATAGTTCTGAAATAAGAAACCAAAATATATCAGTATGCAATTCCTGAACTCTTAATATTGACATCGTTTTCAACTAACTCAACATGGTGGAACTGAGGTTTTAATTTGCCACCCCAAGATGTTTCAGAGGCCTCATGATGTGTGGTCTGTCTATGAGGCCGTTTACATGTACACGGTGATTTTGATAAACGGAGACATCTTCCTTCGTTTGTGCCCTTCGTTTACACGCAAACCGAGATTTCTCCCCTGGAAACGAGTCTTTCTAAAAACTCCGGTCAGAGTGGAGATTTTGGAAAACTCCGTTTGCGCGTTTGCATGTAAACTGAGATAAACGGAGATAAACGGAGATAAACGGAGTTATAGGCAGCCGACGTCACAGTATGCGCCAGAACTTGCGCCTGTGTCAAATGTGCGACCTATGTTGCTATGGTGACAATGGATACATGGAAGGCTTGAGCTTCTCGTTACACTGCCACCTACAGGTTTGGCATGCTCTTGTGTATATATACACGGGTAAGTGTAAACGAAGATCTTTTTGAAAACGGAGACGGTGAAATGTCCGTTTATGAAAATAGCCGGCCAAGTGTAAAAGGCCTCTCAGATAATGGAAAGGTGCCCTGTTTGGTGCCGTTGTTGTTGTTGTTGTCTGTATTATTTTAGTTGTCTATTTATCTGACAATTGCTGTGTGGTACATGATGTATACTTCAGTATTACATCTACACTCTGGTAATTAAATGAAAGCATTGTGTTACTTTGTGCAGTACTGACCCTCTGTGGCCAGTTCAGTTTTCAGTTGGAGTTCTATTGCTGGAAAACATTTCTGAATGTAGCTTTTTAAATCCAAAACCTCCAGTTTTCAAATGACGTAACTCAGAGGTTTATGGCTTTGATCAGCAACAAATGCAAAGCCCCACTCATAAAGTGTGCTCATGTTGCAGACTGCACTTTTAAACGGCATTGATATATTGTAAAACAAGAAAAAGTTTGTAAGTACCTCAGTTTTTAGGTCAATGTGCACTCTGCTTCTCAATTTAAAATGACAAATGTCCTCGAAAAATTGTAGTTTCTGCACATTTTATCTTGTACTTCCTCCAACATACCTGTCGTACGTTGGAGGAAGTACAAGTTGAAGCGAGAATAAAAAAAGCCCCACGTTCATTTAACAATTAACGACATGCTAGTTGAATGAGGTGCTTGAAAGTGCAGGGGTTTTCTCATTTTTATTCTCAACACTGAATGTAAAACGCGACCACAGTGTTATCCGCAGCAGGAACTGACCTGTATTGTGTCAGATTTGCAAAGAAGCATCAAGGACTGGTTATTGTTTAAATGAAACACCACCTGGAATTTATCGAGTGGATTTTACAGATGACAACACACACTGGAACAATTCAAGAATCAGCAGACAGTCGCTATAAATCTGCTTCATAAACTCCAGGCAAATAAATTACTGATGTAATGGTCTAGATGTAATGCTGAGGAGCGGTGAGCAGAGAGACATGCAGGTGACTCAGAGTCCTGAAGAAGTCATCCTTTCTGCAAACTATGGATATGTTATATTTGTACATATCATACCAATGTTTCTAAAGTGACGTAGTATACGAGTTGACTTTGTCATCTGTAGGTGGAGGCGATGGTAGATCATACGCATGCCAAGCTGCAGACCACTGTTTGAGACCAACAAACAGCAAATATGGTTGTGTTTTAGTGGCTGTTTACAGCAGCTTTTTAGCCACCAAACGTGGGTGCTTTGTTAGTGTCCTGTTGCTGTTTTCCAGTGGGGACACAGCAACAAAAAGTGGTTGTTTTTTACTGAGACATGGCAATGTTTCCTGCAGGGAAAGCACCATGAAAAGTAGGTATTTTAATCCAAAACATGATCTTTTCCTAACCATAAACAAGTGGGTTTTGTGCCTAAACGTAACCACACGTAAACCACAGTGACATTGAAACACAAAGTTTTTTTTCAGATTTACAATGAAAGAGTGAAGAGAAAAAATATATATAAAGGTCAAATTAATTACTAAAGGATTTACAATAAAAAATAAATAAATAAAAAAAAACACCATTAAAAAAAGCCAAAATGTAGATAAGAAGTCCAAAGATAAAAATGTTATTTAAAATGATTTAAAGTTGAGTTTTGAATTGAGGTTGCAGGCATTACAGGGTGGAGCAGGCAGTGTAGAGAGGAATGTTTTTAGCCTTGACTTAAAACTGTTCAGAGTCGGGGCTGTCTAACATCTGGGAGGTTATTCCAGGTTCGTGCTGCGTGATAACAAAATGCTGCTTCACCATGTTTTGTTCTGACTCTTGGGATGGTCAGTGGGCCGGCCCGAGATGCCCTCAGGGTCCTTGAAGCTTCATATATCACAAGCATGTCAAAGATATATTTGGGCAGTGAGCCACAGAGTGATTTATGCACAGGCAGCAACATTTTTAAATCAATTCTCTGAGTGACAGGTAGCTATGGATTTTAGAACTAGAATCTGCCTCTGGCAATGTTTTGTAAATGGTAATAGGCAAATGACATTACTGATTTAATGTGGCCGTGGGAATTTAAATCCAAGCCTAGGATAACACCAAGGCTTCTTGCGTGACTATTAGTTATAAGCGAGAGGGATTCAAGGTGAGAGCTGACACTCTGTCTTTCTTTCCGTGGCTCGAAGACAATTATGTCAGTCCTATCTCTGTTGAGTATTGATGCATCTAATCACTGATTTGCTCAACACAGTGACACAGACATTCTATGGGTCCATATTCACCTGGTGAAAGTGATACGTATATATGCGTGTCATCTGCATAGTTATGTTAGGCTACTTTATTATTTTGTATGATTTGGCCGAGTAACGCACAAATATAATGTATCCATGGTTTCCAGAAATGTACAATGCCTTTTTTTCTGGCAGTTGGACAATGATATCCCATTCATGGACACATGATGCTACAGACAAACAATATGATGTATCAAGACATAGTGAGCAGGCTAATGAAAAGTATTGTATATTTCAGTCTGGACCAAAGTGACTGATCAGCTGTTCTTTTGCCTGTGGGTAGAAAAGATTTCCCACCAGTGATCAAACCTGATGCAAAGTTGATGATTGGAACTCACTTGCTGATTTAATATACCTCAAGTTAAATTAAAAAACAGACCTTCCCGTACTTTATGTTTTTGAATTCAGTTTTTTACTTGCTCAAACTGATTCTAAATATCCACTGTTGTAATTTTCGTTCCAGATAAAGATGCATGCCTTCCTGCTGCTTGGCTGCCTTTTACTTGCTGCGACAGAGTACCTCCTCACCTCAGCCCACATGATCCCTGATGAGAGACTCGCCACCAATAAGGTCCTTGTATCCAATGCTCTGTCTCAAAGCCTCGACACAGGCCCACCTCCTGTTGTTATTGTAGGTGAGTTTGCAATTTTAAACTGTAGTGTTTCACTTTATCACTAAGGTCACAGTCCAGATTGAATAGTAATATGTAAGTGTTTCCAATTTTTATAATTTATGTCATGTGCATATCAAACTGGTGATACTGATGTTTCCTGATGAGACACAAATGCTCGAGGCTGCAAGCCAGACCAGCTGATAGCCGCGGAATTTAATAAGTGGTAGCTTTTTTTCTTTAAAGGCTGAGGATATTGATACCAAACCAGAAAGTTCTCCAAATAATGCCACTGTTTAGCTTCTGTAGTTCAGGGGTTCCCAAACTTTTTCAGCTCAACACCTAAAAGAGAAATTTAGTGTCTCCCTGTCCTCCCAAACTTACAAAATACACCATGAATTTCCATAACATCTAGATTTGTAAACTACTGATAAAAAACATGAATTTAAAATGTATATGAATTGTAAATATGTGTGAAAAATTCCCTCTGAATAGATGACAGACAGGATATTATCATAAAAAAAATGACCCCTCTTGCTTGTCACCACATTAACATTAGTCACACTTGCAGACATTTGTCTGGCACACACAAACTTCACTCATACAAACATATGACACATGGTACTGATTCTTACACTGTCAAAACAATGTCATTGTTAGGAACAAACCTGCAATTCAGGGACAGAATGTTGCTGTATTTAGATCTGTGCATATTAGTTTCTATTATTATCACACTTATCACGATCGAAGACAATAAAGATAAGAAAAAAAATTGACAGGTAGCTTTCGTGATACTGTCTACTAACAGTTTTTCTCTTTTATTTAGGCGGAAAGTCGTATTCACTGGTGCTTTGTTGTAAATTGCTCCATACAATAAAGCGATCCATTGTCCCACTCACATGCAAATGGTGACAAATAGGTTCTCAGTAAAGGAAATGGGTGCACACAGCATACTGATACAGTCAATTAAAAATTAGTTCCTAAGTTTTTGTGTAGGCCCAGTTGAATATTGCGATAATAATGTGTGTTTATCGCAAAATCCTACGGCATACCTGGATTGGCATCATGGCACACCAATGTGCCGTGGCACACCATTTGAGAGCCACCGGTCCAGGCCGTATATAACATAATTGTAGCAGAGAGTGTGAAAAGGAAGAAGTATTCTTGTCCTAAAAATACTTCATTAGAGGTAAAAGTCCTGCATTCAAAAACTTTGGTAATATTATTAGCAAAATGTACTTAAAGTAGAAGTATTCATTGCATAACAAAACTTTCTCTGTCAATGTTTTACTGTTCTATCTGATGTTTCTGGATTAATATGTGTCATTTTGCTGCGGTAGACTATTAAAGTTGTGCTTATTTTAACTCCTTTATATACTATTGGGTGCTTTAATGTACAGCCGGGTATCATATTTTATAAAATCATCATATTTGTAGCTCGGCTGTCCTGTGAGAACCACACATCTCTTATGTTGTGTTCACACTGGGCACGAATAAAACAATTGGTGCGAGTAAATTACATGTAAAGTCAATGTAAAACCTGATTAGACCTGAATTCTTAAGGGGCGGTGCGATGCATGCAACACGAATGATACAAAATACAGGAATTAAACAGCGTGAATGAAGCAAGTAACGTGATTTTGCATTATACACTTATTTGCCTTCAGTTTATCACAAACGGCTGATCCAAGGGGGTTTCTAAATAGTTAATTTAGCTTGACAGGTAGGATAATTTTCTCAACACTAAGGGAACACTTCATCTTTCACTTTATCACAAGCATTTAACATCAACATCTGGAAATACATAGTTTCAGCCCCCGCATACAGCGCCTGAGCTCAACAGACCAGCGTAGCGCCAAAGAACGCTCTTCTCCTATCTCTTCTTCTAGGAGAATTAACATATGCTGCCATTGTAATTCATTTTACTCTGCCCAGTGGCACCCACAAAAAGGGGTTCGTGTCTCATTTTAGGTTACGACCATAACTTTTGGGAACACTGCTCTAGTTAGGTCACTAGCTATCTTGCATTTTTCGGTACAATGTAAACTGTGGCGGGTTAACTGAACCTCCACCACAAATTAATTAATATAAAGTCAAACTTAAACAACTGTGTTTGTGAGATTGGATGCTGTGCAACTGATGCACTCTGAAACAGGCTTTTGGGATGTCAAACAGAATCTCTCCCATTTCTCATCCTGTATGCAGATGATACATGTTTTTTCTCTTGTAAAAGTTCTTAAAGCATCTATATTTTCAAATGTTTTCTTTCAGAGTTGCCGAAATCATCGAGGAAGAACAGGAAGACAAAGAAACAAAAAAAGGTATTTCCAAAAAATAAATGTTTTTGACTGTTTATGATGACAGTTTATTCAGAAATCATGTCGTAGCTATTGCAACATGCATTATTAGATGATACACAGTACAAGTAAATCGAATAAATTTAACTCAAAAGATACACTTACTAGCTCCCTCTAAACTTTCAGCTGCGTCACATGGTCCCGATCACGGCTGTGTTTCATTAGTCATTCAACACGCCCTCGTTGACTTACTTTCAGGGAAATCCCTGCTGTCATCCTAACTGTCATTCCATCTGTCTGAAAAACTGAACTGGACTTGGTGAGATTGATCCTTGGAGGGCTGATAGAGCAAAAGGGTATAAGATTTAGGGGTATTTAGTGGTATCTTGCGGTGATGATTGCAGATTGCAACGAGCTGAAGTTCATTGTTAAAGAGGTTTTTACTGGGAGCTGAATCACCCACAGAGGTTTCTTCCTCTCCAAATCAAAAGAACTGGGTAAAAACACGGAATAAACCAGATTCACATTAAATAAAATCTGGTTTTCTTTGACACTCTTGTCTCAGAGGGGCTGCTGACTATGGTGGCCAGCGCAAAAACATCAATGGTCCTATCTAGGTTCAGGGTTTGGCTTGTCAGTTCTGGTTTCACAGAAGAGGAGCCTGATAGCTGAAGGCTTTGGCTACTGTTCGACTTCTGGAGACTTTAGGAACCACAAGTGACCCAGCACTCTCAGAGCAGTGTTCTGGTGGGATAATAAAATACTATGAGCTCACTAAGATATGACAGAGCCTGGCCATTTAAGTGTGGAGAAGGATTTTAAATTCAGTTTTATTATGTAGATATTATATTCCATTTCTGCCAATATGTCCCCCCAGACCCCACACTCTGGTGGCTAGTAAATTAACCGAAAAATGTGCCCTGTATAGGACTGTCCACGGGTTCCATAATGGCCTTATGCCAATTTCCCAATTGTCAATTGGGTGGTTCTACCCAAGAAGGCCCCACATGGGTTATGGTAGAGCCATCTGAATACTAAGTGGGTATGGACCCAGAATGGACAGCTTATCTGTAGCCGTCTTGGTTCTCGCGAGAGCACAATTTGAATTTGCACTGAAATGAGTAATCAGTAATGATGCTCATTACCCATGCCCTTGGAGCCGAGCTGTGCCAATCACATCGGTGTATATGATATAGGCGGGCCAGAGCCGAGCTAAACAGATGACGACAGCGCTGCGACGACGAAGTCCGGTATCAGTCAGTAAACATTGCAAGATGGCTACGGATGAACACCAGTTGTTTGAAACGGCTTTGGCCGCTACAATGAACGAGTTAGACTTGGCTTTTTCTCTAAAAGAGGAACAGAAGACGGTGCTCGAGTCTTTCCTTTGCAAGAAGGACGTTTTTGCTGTTTTACCAACCGGATACGGCAAGAGTCTAATCTACCAGTTAGCTCCGCTGGTAGCTAAGCTCTGGATACGTCACCCCATGTATTGTTCTGATTGGTCGTAATGTTATCCAATTGCATGCAGTGATATTTTCAAATGCATGCTTGGTGCCGCCCCTCGAGTTGGGCCATTTGCATTACTCATGGCCAGACCCTAAACCTTTCTAGATTTGGGTCTGGATTTCCAGGCTAGTAAAATCACACATGTGATACATTTTAGCTTTCTATTAAAAATACTTTGCGAGCTAGCTTCCCTGATATCTATAGGTGGTGTGTTCCATAGCTTTGGGGCGTAATTGATAAAGGCTGCACCCCTGATCTTCTTCCAGCTGTTGCTGGGAACCTCCAACAAACCAGTAACAGATGGTTGCAGTGTTCTTGAAGGCAAATAGTTAAAAAGGGAGTTAGCAATGTAGCTCGGCCCAGCCCATGTAGGGCTTTGTATACAAGGTACAGGACCTTAAAATGATAATGTATTGCAAGTATCTGCAGAAGACACCTTTACCTGATTGAAATGAGTCTGCAGGTATTTCTGATGATTTGTAAAAGGGAGTGCGGCTCTAAGCCTACAGCTGGCGGTTGAGTCATAGTAGTTGAACGAGCTGAACAAGGGCAGATGCCGTCCATTTTTATCCCCCTCCCACTTGCCCACTGCTCTCCAAGTGGCCTCCGTGCAACATAAACTGTTGTGTAATCTAATCTGCTTTGTCTTCTTTTTGCCAGTTGTTCCAAGAGTTCAATCTCCTGAATTGTTACCGCCTCTCTCTCTCTCTCTCTCTCTCTCTCTCTCTCTGTCTCTGTCTGTCGCTCTCTGTTTCAGAAGAAATTAAGTGTGAAGAAGCGTCCTCCTCCTCCTGCTAACTGCATTCCCTTGTGGGGAAGCTGTAAATCTCCAAACAATGTGTGCTGTGACTTTTGTGCTTTCTGCCAGTGTCGGCTCTTCAGAACTGTCTGTTTCTGTCGAATGGGCAACCCTCGATGCTGAACAGCCACCCGCAGTCCGGCCCAGCTCCAAGCTAAAACAACAAAACATGTTAGAGCAAACCACTTGAAGTGAACAGTGAGAGGTCACTCAATTCTAGTCCTTTGTTTGTAACGTTGCCCAAAATTCTCTGCATGAAAGCACTTTATTACAGAGGACTGCGCCACAGAGAACTTCCCTAATATTGTACATGGTTTACTGCTTATAAAACTGATATTACAATCACAAATGTTTTTTACTTTGAGCTTTCAATACACATAAATTTGATATGTTTGCTCAAATTATTTTATTCATTGCTTTATGACACAGAAATATATTAAAAGTGCAGAACCAAATATTTTATGAAGCCTTGTAAGAATAAAGTTCATGTGAATTTTTTTATGAAACAGTGTGTTTGGTGTTTTATTTAATGTCGGGACCAAAGTGATGTGAATTCAGGTATATTTAAAAGGAAAAGGAAAAGACCGAAACCATCCATGTGTTAGTCTGTCTTGAAAAACTTTCTGAATTCCTTAAACTTGTCTGTGGGACTCAGGTCTAAACCCATTGGTTCCTGAATGAGTCATTCATCTTTACAATAAAAAGCGCACCCACTGCAACAGTGAGGCACATTAAAGTTTCTTAAATAAACTTTTTGGACAACGATGGAGCTCTACTGCACAGAGGAATAAGATATAGGAAAAAGGAATAAGACTGTTTTTGACATACTATACTGTACTATGACTTTTTTGACATTTTTAATAACAAAAAACATACTTTTTAAAAAGTTTTTAATGAAATATTATGTGACATATTTATGACACACTATATTATGAAATTCTAAAATAAAATTCTATACAATGATTTATTTTATTGACATACTATAATGATATTTTTTGACTTTTTTTATGACTATGTCACTATATTATGGCATTTTATGACAAACTATACAATGACTTTTTTTTTTATATTTTATGGCATTTGAAAGTTTTTATGAAATTTTTTGACATACTATAGTGCACACTATTCTAGACTAGTTGTGTCATTTCCGGTGTTTCTGTGACAGCGTCTCTGTACTGCTCTGGTGAATTCTGCTAGCCTGTTTTCTCACTACAGTTGNTTGGGCTTTATAAATAAAATTGATTGATTGATTGATTGACATTTTGATAACATCCCATAGTATGACGTTTTCTGACATTTTATTAAGGTACTATGGCTTTTGATATTGCTTTGAAATACTAGGCCTATACTTTGACTTTTCATGACTTTTGTGTTATATACTATACTATTTACTCTTTAATAACATACCATACTTAGACCCTTTTTTATGACATTTTCATGACATACTATATTTTGAATAAGAAACTACACTTTTTTGACATATGTTTGATTGCAACTTATGACATGCTTTATAATGACTTTGTTTACATTTTCATTTTGACATTTTTATTGCGTACTATACTATGACTTTTGACATAACACTACACTGTGACTAATTCATGACTTTTTTCATGGCATACTATAATATAACTTTCATGACAATCTATGAGTTTTGACATTTTTATGATGGGACTTTTTTGACGTACGATTTTTGTGTAATAGCCTAAGTGGTATTCGGACCCATAGCAACACACAGGAAACCAGAAAGAGTTGATAATGTCATTTACTGTTACATCTCAGTAGGAACAGGATAGGACAGGTAAACAGCACACAATTCAATAAAACACCCCGGCAGAGTCTCTCCACAAATTTTTTGGCAGCCTGACTCATTTGGCTGGCTAGTGAGTGGCGGCATTAGCCCAACAACAAACACAGTTCACTTCAATAACAGGCAACGGTACTGTGGAGGAGCACACAGGGGACATTTTTGTGGAGGCAGAAGATCCAGAACCAGGTAAGTACGGGAACTGCCCATTGGTTCGACATCCCATTGTTCCGACCATATTAAACTCATTGTTCCGAAGTCCGTTCCGAAATCATCATGATGCCCTGTGGTTAAGGTCTGGTTAGGTTTAGGCACAAAAACCACTTGGTTAGGGTCAGGAAAAGATCATGGTGTGGGTTAAAATGAAAAAGAAAGTGACAAACACATAAGCTGTGAGCCTGCTCCGCCTCAAGCCGGTCGCGGCGCACCATACGCCCGCCGCGAGCCGTTCAGCACCGCGGACAGTCGGACTAATGGGATGTCGAACCAATGGGCTGTCGAACCAATGACATGGACCCGGCAAGCACGTGGTCCAAGCACAAGAACCAGTAAGAGACAGATTGAAGGTACAGTAAGTCTAGGCCACGCAAAGGGTTGAGACACCAGCAGGTACACTCACAGGACACATGCACAATGGCGCGTGTGGCAACATGGTGAAAATCTCTGGACCACAGAAAAACCATGGGCTGAAACACTCACCGCAGCATTGGATAGTAAAGCCAAGCAGCCACAGAAAAAAGGGGAACCAAGGACATGGAAGCAGGTCTCGTGGTCAGGGACAAAATGCTGTTGCATTTACCTGGAATCAGATGAAGCAGGCAGGTCAGAGGCAGGCAGGGTCAGCAACGGGAAATCACTCCCGAATTAAGTACTGGAGAAATGTGCATGAGTGTCAAAGAACAATCTGGCAATGAGTGTCTTTGAGGCTGGGGTATATTTATAAGCTGTGGGTAATGAGGAACAGGTGAACTGAGTTGTCCTGAAGAGGTGTGTGACGAGTGCTGAGGGGGGAAAACTAGGGTGAATTTAAAACTACTGGCTTGTAGCTGTGTGACTGGAGATGGAGAAAAGAACTGTTTTTTAACATCCTATACTCTGCTTTTTTTCATGACTCATGACACCATGATATACTACAACTTTTTTTCATGGTTTATGACGACAAACCATACCATGATTTGGTTTTTGTATCATATTTGAACACATACTATAAGGTTGATTCATGGTTTTTGACGACATACCATACTATGACGTTTTTTCATGATTTATGTCGATATACTATACTATGACGTTTCTCATGATTTATGACGACATACTATACTATGACATTTTTTCATGATTTATGACGACATACTATGCTATGACATTTATGACGACATACTATACTACATGGGGCAAATGGGGCGCCCGCTCAACCACTAAGCCATCGATGCCCCCATATACTATGACTTTTTATTTATGATTTATGACGACATACTATACTATGATGTTTTTTCATGATTTATGATGACATACTATACTATGACATTTTTTCATGATTTATGACGACATACCATACTATGATGTTTTTTCATGATTTATGTCGATATACTATACTATGACGTTTCTCATGATTTATGACGACATACTATACTATGACATTTTTTCATGATTTTTGACGACATACTATACTATGACGTTTTTTCATGATTTATCACGACATACTATACTATGACATTTATGACGACATACTATACTACATGGGGCACATGGGGCGCCCGCTCAACCACTAAGCCACCGACGCCCCCATATACTATGACTTTTTATTTATGATTTATGATGACATACTATACCATGATGTTTTTTCATGATTTGATGACATACTATACTATGACGTTTTTTCATGATTTATCACGACATACTATACCAATATTTTTTCATGATTTTTGACGACATACTATACCAATATTTTTTCATGATTTTTGATGACATACTATACTATGATGTTTTTTCATTTTTTTTGAAGACATACTATACCAAAATTTTTTCATGATTTATGATGACATACTATACTATGATGTTTTTTCATGATTTGACGACATACTATACTATGATGTTTTTTCATGATTTTTGAAGACATACTATACCGATATTTTTTCATGATTTTTGACGACATACTATACTGTGATGTTTTTTTATGATTTTTGACGACATACTGTACCAAATTTTTTTTATGATTTATGATGACATACTACACTATGAGTTCTTTTCATGTTTTGTGTCGACATACTATACTATGACGTTTTTCCATGATTTTTGACGACATACTATACTTTGATGTTTTTTCATGATTTGACGACATACTATACCAATATTTTTTCATGATTTTTGATGACATACTATACTATGATGTTTTTTCATGATTTATGACGACATACTATACTATGACTTTTTATTTATGACTTATGACGACATACTTTATTATCACTTTTTTTCATGATTTATGACGACATACTATACTATGACGTTTTTCATGATTTATGACGACATACTATACTATGACGTTTTTTCATAATTTATGACAACATACTATACTATGACGTTTATGACGACAAACTATACTACATGGGGCACATGGGGCGCCCGCTCAACCACCAAGCCGTCGACGCCCCCATATACTATGACTTTTTATTTATGATTCATGACGACATACTATACTATGATGTTTTTTCATGATTTGATGACATACTATACTATGAAGTTTTTCCATGATTTTTGACGACATAATATACTATGACGTTTTTCTATGATTTTTGACGACATACTATATCAATATTTTTTCATGATTTATGATGACATACTACACTATGAGTTCTTTTCATGTTTTGTGGCGACATACTATACTATGACGTTTTTCCATGATTTTTGACGACATACTATACCAAAATTTTTTCATGATTTTTGACGACATACTATACTATGATGTTTTTTCATGATTTTTGAAGACATACTATACTATGATGTTTTTTCATGATTTTTGACGACATACTGTACCAAAATTTTTTTATGATTTATGATGACATACTACACTATGAGTTCTTTTCATGTTTTGTGTCGACATACTATACTATGACGTTTTTCCATGATTTTTGACGACATACTATACTTTGATGTTTTTTCATGATTTATGATGACATACTATACTATGATGTTTTTTCATGATTTGACGACATACTATACCAATATTTTTTCATGATTTTTGATGACATACTATACTATGATGTTTTTTCATGATTTGACGACATACTATACCAATATTTTTTCATGATTTTTGATGACATACTA
>NC_065529.1:45756216-45792019 GCF_006386435.1 Epinephelus moara | reverse complement strand
TATGACTTATGACGACATACTATACTATGACTTATTTTTCATGATTTATGACGACATATTATACTATGACGTTTTTCATGATTTATGACGACATACTATACTATGACTTTTTATTTATGACTTATGACGACATACTATACTATGACTTATTTTTCATGATTTATGACGACATATTATACTATGATGTTTTTCATGATTTATGACGACATACTATACTATGATGTTTTTTCNACTATGATGTTTTTCATGATTTATGACGACATACTATACTATGATGTTTTTTCATGATTTATGACGACATACTATACTATGACGTTTTTTCATGATTCATGACGACATACTATACTATGACGTTTATGACGACATACTACACTACATGGGGCACATGGGGCGCCCGCTCAACCACCAAGCCATCGACGCCCCCATATACTATGACTTTTTATTTATGATTCATGACGACATACTATACTATGATGTTTTTTCATGATTTGACGACATACTATACTATGAAGTTTTTCCATGATTTTTGACGACATACTATACCAAAAATTTTTCATGATTTTTGATGACATACTATACTATGACTTTTTTCATGATTTATGACGACATACTATACTATGACGTTTTTTCATGATTCATGACGACATACTATACTATGAAGTTTTTCCATGATTTTTGACGACATACTATACCAAAATTTTTTCTTCCATGATTTTTGACGACATACTATACCAAAATTTTTTCATGATTTTTGATGACATACTATACTATGACTTTTTTCATGATTTATGTCGACATACTATACTATGACGTTTTTTCATGATTCATGACGACATACTATACTATGATGTTTTTTCATGATTGATGACGACATACTATACTATGACGTTTTTGATGATTTATGACGACATACTATACTATGACGTTTTTGATGATTTATGACACGACATACCATACTATGACTTTTTATTTATGATTTATGACGACATACTATACTATGACTTTTTTTTTCATGATTTATGACGACATAGTATACTACGATATTTTTTCATGATTTATGATGAGATACTACACTATGACTTTTTATTTATGACTTATGACGACATACCATACTATGTCTTTTTTTCATGATTCATGACGACATAATATACTACGATATTTTTTCATGATTTATGACGACATACTATACTATGACTTTTTTTCATCATTTATGATGACATACTATACTATGACGTTTTTCCATGATTTTTGATGACACACTATGCCAAAAAATTTTCATGGTTTATGACGATATATAATATAATATAGTATATCATCATAAATCATGAAAAATGTGATAGTATGTCACCAAAAGTCATGAAAAAAATGTCATAGTATAGTATGTCGTCAGAAATCATAAAAAACATTCATAGTATAGTATGTCGTCAAAAATCATCAAAAAAAGTCATAGTATAGTATGTCGTCAAAAATCATTACAAAACGTCAGAGTATAGCATTTTTGCAAAATACAAAATTCATGAAAAAAGGTAATTGTATAGTTTGCCTTTATAAATCCTGAAACAAATGTCATAGTATAGTATGTGGTCATAAATCTAAAAAAAAAACATAAATCATGACAAAAGGTTATAGCATAGTAGCTATGTCGTCAAAATCATAAATAAAAGTCATAATATAGTATGTCGTCAAAAATCATGAATAAACATCATTGTGTAGTTTGTCGTCAAAAATCATCAAAAAAGTCAAAGTATAGTATGTCGTAATAAATCATGAAAAATGCCATAGTGTGTCGTCAAAAGTCATGAAAAACCATCAGGATATAGTATGTAGTCAAAAATCATCAAAAAAGGTTATAGTATAGTATGTAGTCAAAAATCAAAAAAGGTTATAGTATAGTATGTCATCAGAAATCATGAAAAACGTCATAGTATAGTATGTCGTCAAAAAATCATGAATAAAACGTCATAGTGTAGTATGTCGTCAAATTTATTACAAAACGTCATGGTAAAGTATGTCATCAGAAATCTAAAAAAAAATCCATCATAGCATAGTTTGTCATCAGAAATCATGAAAAACTTTATTGTATGTCGTCACAAAACACGATAAAAAGTAATAATAGTGTATGTCGTCAAAAATCATGAATAAACATCATAGTATAGTATCTCGTCAAAAGTCATGAAAAAAACTTCATAGTATAGTTTGACGTCAAAAATTATGAAAAAACGTCATGGTATAGTATGTCGTCAAAAATCATCAAAAAACGTCATTGTATAGCATGTCGTCAAAAATCACCAAAAAAACGTCATACTATAGTTTGTCGTAAAAAGTCTTGGTATGGTATGTTGTCAAAAATCATCAAAAAACGTAATTGTATACTTTTTCGTCAAAAATCATCAAATAAAGTCATTGTATAGTTTGTCGTCATAAATCATCAAAAGATGTCATAGTATAGTTTGATGTCAAAAATCATCAAAAAATGTCATAGTACAGTATGTCGTCATAAATCATCAAAAAACGCTATAGTATGTTGTCACAAATAATCAAAAAACATCACAGTATAGTTCGTCGTCATAAATCATCAAGAAACGTCATGGTATAGTACAGTATGTCATCATAAATCATTAAAATTCATTGTATAGTTTGTCGTCAAAAATCATCAAAAACTGTCATAGTACAGTATGTCATCATAAATCATCAAGAAATGTAATTGTATACTTTTTCATCAAAAATCATCAAAAAAAGTCATAGTATAGTATGTCGTCATAAATCATCAAAAATTGTCAAAGTATAGTATGCCGTCATAAATCATCAAAAATTGTCATAGTATAGCATGTCGTCAAAAACGTCATACTATAGTTTGTCGTAAAAAGTCTTGGTATGACATTGTATAGTTTGTTGTCAAAAATCATCAAAAAACGTAATTGTATACTTTTTCATCAAAAATCATCAAATAAAGTCATTGTATAGTTTGTTGTCATAAATCATCAAAAAACGTCATAGTATAGCATGTCATCAAAAATGATAAAAAACATCATAGTATAGTTTGACGTCAAAAATCATCAAAAAATGTCATAGTATAGTTTGTTGTCAAAAATCATCAAAAAATGTTATAGTGTAGCATGTCGTCATAAATCATCAAAAAACGTCATAGTATAGTTTGTTGTCAAAAATCATCAAAAAATGTTATAGTATAGCATGTCGTCATAAATCATCAAAAAACGTCATAGTATAGTTTGTCGTCAAAAATCATCAAAAAATGTTATAGTATAGCATGTCGTCAAAAATAATCAAAAAATGTCATAGTATAGTTTGACGTCAAAAATCATCAAAAAATGTCATAGTATAGTATGTAGTCAGAAATAAAAAAAAAAAACGTCATAGTATAGCATGTCATCAAAAATGATAAAAAACGTCATAGTATAGTTTGTCGTCAAAAATCATCAAATAAAGTCATTGTATAGTTTGTTGTCATAAATCATCAAAAATTGTCATAGTATAGTTTGTCGTCAAAAATCATCAAATAAAGTCATTGTATAGTTTGTTGTCATAAATCAATCATCAAATAAAGTCATTGTATAGTTTGTTGTCATAAATCATCAAAAATTGTCATAGTTTTGTTTGTTGTCAAAAATCATCAAAAATTGTCATAGTATAGCATGTCGTCAAAAATCATCAAATAAAGTCATTGTATAGTTTGTAGTCATAAATCATCAAAAATTGTCATAGTATAGTTTGACGTCAAAAATCATCAAAAAATGTCATAGTATAGTTTGTTGTCATAAATCATCAAAAAACGTCATAGTTTTGTTTGTTGTCAAAAATCATCAAAAAATGTGATAGTATAGTAAGTCGTCATAAATCATCAAAAAACGTCATAGTATAGCATGTCATCAAAAATGATAAAAAACGTCATAGTATAGTTTGTCATCAAAAATCATCAAATAAAGTCATTGTATAGTTTGTTGTCATAAATCATCAAAAATTGTCATAGTATAGTTTGACGTCAAAAATCATCAAAAAATGTCATAGTATAGTTTGTTGTCATAAATCATCAAAAAACGTCATAGTTTTGTTTGTTGTCAAAAATCATCAAAAATTGTCATAGTATAGCATGTCGTCAAAAATCATCAAATAAAGTCAATGTATAGTTTGTAGTCATAAATCATCAAAAATTGTCATAGTATAGTTTGACGTCAAAAAACATCAAAAAATGTCATAGTATAGTTTGTCGTCATAAATCATCAAAAAACGTCATTGTATAGTATGTCATCATAAATCATCAAAATTCATTGTATAGTTTGTCGTCAAAAGTCATGAAAGAAGTCATAGTATGTTATGTTTTTTTAATAATTTTTTATGACATACAATACATTTTTTCATGACTTTTGAGGACAACCTATGCTATTACCTTTTTTTCATGATTTTTAAAGACATATTACAGTATGATGGTTTTTCATGATTTCTGACTACATATTATACTTTGACTTTTTTTTCATGATTTGTGACGACATACTGTACAATGACTTTTATTCATGATTTTTGACAACAAATGCAACAATGATGTTTTTTCATGATTTTTGAGGACAATATTATGAAATTTTTTAATGATTTTTTACCTTAAAACAACTCAATGTTGACTTAAGGTTTTACACAAAACAAGAACTCTGGTCTCGTAGGTTAATTCCCTGAGGTTGCTACTTCCTAAACGCACTTTTTTGCTCTTCCTCCTTTGCTCTCATCATATGTGGGAGGACAGGCTACAGTGCAGAAGTCATGTGATCACAGCCTCCTGTCTTTATGACTATGTGGGTTATTTTTGAAGTATAGTGTATTATTTTTCGGGTATGAGTAAAACAATGAATGATGCAGCCTGTCACGCTACACCATCCTACGATGAAACAAGAAGGATAAACTGGATGCGAATACCAGAAAAATCAATTTTGTACAATAAAAACTTCAGACAAAGCGTTGTGAAGTAGAGTGTCTGAAGTTTCTCCAGAAGCTTTTTATCTTTCCGTTATTTATTATCTTCTTTAATCCGTGCTTTAACATGTCATCTCATCATCTGTGTTTACTGAGGGAAAGAAATTCAGCTCAGGAGTCAGCTCTTTATGTGTTCAATCACTGTGCAACTGCTGGACACATAACAAACAATTTTCCTGGAATCTTCAGGCTGTGATTTCCAGGAAGTGAACGCTGCAGTATGATACACACATGCATCTTTATTACCTTTAGCTATTAATAAAGAAGAAAAATGAAATGTCAGTGAGAACTGTGGCCTTTTAATGATTACTTACATCTGAACGTCTGTTGGCTTTATACATAGTTTTGATTTCAGTCTTTTAACAAACATTTTTATTTGGCTATTAGTCACATTTTAGTGAATTCATTGCCCTTTGATAATGTTATCTTACCGTTAACTTACCTTTTTATAATTGGTACTTTGGTTTCCATCCTGTTTTTGTCGTTTATTGCTGCTGTTTTGTTATCACCTCTTAAATCGTTCTTGATCACCAAACCACTGAGAATTAATGCAACTTTGAGCCTGTTAAGCACATTGCTTTGGTTTTTCTGCATAGAGTGTATAGTTGAGTCCCTTAGCTCTCATCAAACCACCTATATAAAACCAGTTTATTTAGGAATCTGTTAGGCAACAAACACTCATAAACCCAACACCAAACTCCGACAAAGTTGGTGACCAGCTGGCAGAGTCCGTAATTCATTGGTTGGTTTCATTTATAGTGCTGCTCTGCTGTGTCAGAGTCGTGCCCATACTTATTAAGATGATAAAATAAAAACACAGAGGCTTCGTAGTCTGAAACAAGATTATGAATTCTTTATTGTCTCCCACACTGTGAACGGCAGTGTAATGCAGTTTCACTTCTTCTGCTCTTACTTTTCACAATAAAAGCCCAAACACAGCATCACTGATTACCAGAGGGAATTTATTCACATGCTGAGGCTGTGGTGATTGGTTGTTTCATTTACTGGTTCCCAACCTGGGGCTGACCAAAGCCTCACAGGGGTTCACGAGGCCTTCTTGATTTTTAGGGGTGTGAGAAAACTGAAAAAGACAAAAAAAGGCTCTAGCTCTAGCTCCTCTTTCAGGAGCTAGAAAAGATGTGGGGATTAAAGGCAACATTGGTGCCAGTGATGATTGGAGCACTCGGGGCTGTGACCCCCAAACTGAGAGAGTGGCTCCAGCAGATCCCAGGTACAACATCTGAGGTCTCTGTCCAGAAGAGTGCAGGCCCAGGAACAGCTAAGATACTGCGCAGACCCCTCAAACTCCCAGGCCTCTGGTAGAGGAGCTGAGCTTAAGGAAAATACACAACACTGTTTTTAAGTTTTCAAATGATCTAAAGCTGCATCATGAAAATTTCTGACCACTAGAGGGCAGAACTTGCTGTGGCTAAAATGTTGCCTTAACATTTAGCAGACACACAGCAACATTATCATACCTCTGGTGTTACTGTCTGCCTGATGAATGTGGGTTCAATATTCACTACTAGCTCTGGTTTGGTTAAAGATAAAAACCCAGATTAATAGTCCATTGAAGTGGAAATAGGATGGGTCTGACATATTTGATTAACTGACATAGATGGACTGGGTTAAGGTAGTATTGCCACATTCCTCCAGTCCTTGCTGGAGTGGGTTCAAAGACATCTGGTTTGGAAAGAAGTGTGACAGAAGGAAGAGGAAGAGGGATTATCGCAGACAGCTGGGAGACAGACAGAGTTTGAAAAGGACCTGTGAAAGGTGCTGAAATACTGAACAAGGCCACATCAATCTCAGTCTGCCATATTGTAGATGCTTATATTAAAAACTATTAAAATTCAATAAAGTGGAGATTACTTTTTGATCAATAAGCCCTTTTCTTTAAAAAAAAAACTGAGATAAGAACTAAAGTTTTGGCCAATTTTTATATGTGCAAAGGGCACATTGTTGTCTCTTGAGACCGTTAAAAGCTCAGGGGCAGTCATGAGAAAAGTAGGAACTAATTCACATCATATCAAACTTTAGTGGTATTGAATAATTTGCAGAGTCTGGTTCAGAATGAGATCAGACCCCTCGGTGGATGTCAGTTTTTGAGTCCCCAAAAGGAACATAAAACTAGAATGACTGGACATATGAACCAGTCAAGTTGCAGTTATAGCTTACAACCATGTCTGTTCAGATTCATGTAGCCATGACATTTGACAGTGCTTCAAATATGGATATTCCTGCAGATAAGCTACATATTCCAACACACAGATGCCTCACACAAGCCTTCACCCTGGCAGCACAGAAGATCTATACAATCAGCAAAGTTTCAGGGTGGACACCTAGGACTAGTGTCACCTATTTAGTGTCTGACCAAATGTTTTCTGTTCTGTTCTGTTCTGTTGGTGTCAAAAATGGCCTGAAAAGTGTTTTTGCAGAACATTATGATGTCACAGTAAAGATGACAACATTTGTATATAAAATGTCATCACTTCATCATTTATCCCATCAGACAAAACATGCTATGTGAGGTCACAGTGACCTTGACCTTGACCTTTGACCACAAAAATCTAATCAGTTCATCCTGGAGTCTGAGTGGACGTGTGTACAAAATTTGAAGAAATTCCCTCAGTGCATTCTTGAGATATCGCGTCCATAAAAATGAGACAGACACAAGGTCACAGTGACCTTGACCTTTGACTTCAATCACAAAAATCTGATCAGTTCATTCTTGAGTCTAAGTTTGAGCCAGATTTTAAGAAATTCCCTCAATGTGTTCATGTGTTCATGCAAATGGGACGGACACACAGAGGCACAAAAGGCTTGGTTTTCTAGGAAGATGCTCCAGTGAGAGAAGGAGTCCAAGTGAAGGTCTAATCCTTTGGTAGTTTTCCAAAACAAGCAGAATCCATGTTGGGAGTAAGAGGTGATGATGTGCTCAAGTGTTAAGAGAAACAAATGATACACAGTCATGCTCTCACTGGAGCAGAGGGCCAGTAAACTCACGCCATGACATTTGACCTTAATAATTGAAACCATAGTATTTCCAAAGTCAAAGTTAGTTTAACGAGAGTCAAAGCTCTAAATCCCATCTGGGGTTTAAATCAAATTCTGATAAAGTATTTACACATGGATTTCACAGGACTGATGTGAGAAATTATTGTGACAGAATTAAGCTGTTTTTGATTTAACTCCCCTTTTTTTTTGTTTTTTACCTCAGTGGGTGTTGCTGCTAGTTTTTAAAAGAATATCAGATGAAATATCTAATGTAGAGTGTAGCATCAGGAGTGTGAGTCTTTCTGGTAAATCTGAAACTCTTTCCAGGCATCAGCTTCACTGAAAATGACCCATCCGAAGCTCTGACACATTACAGGTATGTGGTATTAATCTGTTGGAACTTGGAATTGTGGTTTTTCAGAGATGTTCTGAGCCTCAGGCAAGTGGCTCTTTGTTGAAGTTGGAGCTCACTTGTGAGGGCGAACCTCCATAGAGAGACTGAAAGAAATCCACTAATTGGAAGATCGTTGACTTGGTCCCCGCCTCCTCCAGTCCATATGTTGAAGTATCCGTGGGCAAGATACTGAACCCCGTTAAAGGGTTTTTTTTGGGGGAGTTTTTCCTTATCCGCTGTGAGGGTCCTAAGGACAGAGGGATGTCGTATGCTGTAAAGCCCTGTGAGGCAAATTGTGATTTGTGATATTGAGCTTTATAAATAAAATTGAATTGAAGTGAACTCCAAATTTCTCCCAATGGCTCTTCCATTGGTGTGTGTGTACAGTATGTGAATGGTTACTGAGTAACAGGTATATTACTCAGTAACCACCATGTAGACTAGCCTCGGCCACCAGTGTGTGACTGTGTGTGAATGGGTGAATGTGACATGCAGTGTAAAAAGCACTTTGAATGTTCGGCAGACTAGAAGAGCGCTCTGTAAGTGCAGTCCATTCACCATTTATGATAATCCTCTCATTTTTTAGTTACTTTTACCTTACCCACTAGCACTTATACTCACTATTACACCACATTCTTCTTCCAAAAATACTGCACATTAATTTCGCTACTCAGGCTTAGTAGTATTAAAGTGAAAACAGAATTTCTGATTCAAAAATATAGAAAATATGCAACAAGTCAAAAATCTGAAAATACTCTAAAGGATGAGTTGTCATTCCTGTTTAGACACAATTTAAAAAAAATAAAACAAAAATTGTAAAAAAGGGATTGACCATGTTTTGTGTCATTTAAACTAGGCTTATTAGGGGAAGGACTTAGTGCCTCTTCCTTGAGGTGGTCTATAAAGGGTTACCAGATCTGGTAGAGTTTGTTTTCACACAAGGGCAGAATGGGTAGAAGCCTGTCTTTCCTTCCAATTTAATAATATCAATCTACGTGCTAGTAGGGTTACAAATAATATCATGTTACATTGGGAGCTGGTTAACACAAGATCAGAACCTTTAATATCAAACAGTGTGGTCAGTAGATCAGGATCCACAGGTCTACCCAGGATGTCTTGGGCAGTGCCAGGACATAAGGGTTAGTGAGGTTGGGGATTGTCAGCAACGGTCGCACGCTGGACGAATATTTGGATAAATTTTACAGAGCTTATTTTTTTATAAGTGAAGTCTATGCGATATTTTAAATTGCAAAAGTCCATGTCTTGCACAAACTGAGGAAGAATGTACCAGTAATTGAGCTTTTGTCCATGACTCTTCCGAAATGGCAACCTCCAAATCATTTGCCCAGGCTACTTTTGAATGATCTGAAGAGGTGGCACAATTTAGATACAAAAGTGCATTATGAATAACAGAGGTGCCTTTGATCAGTAGGTTTGACAAAAATATGGATTCAATTGGCGAACATTGCTTTTTACTTTTAACCTAAAAAAGGACCCTTTAGAACTGTTGTATAAAAGCAATATCACATCAGAGGTCATACTGTTGTGCTGAACCATCATGGCTATGATTATATTATTCAATACAAAAGCGCTCCTACTCATGTGATATTGATTAAATAGGACCAGGACACTTCTTTTTCATAAATCTGTATATATATATATATTTTGTTTCCTGGGATGGTCACAAAAGGTGATTTATCACATCTGCATTTGCATTTGTTTGAATTATTTCCAGCTGTGAGCAGCTCGTTTTCCTTTGTGTGTTGTCAAAAAATAGTATATCAACTGTTTTGCTATGAGCCTGCTCTCCAGGGGGGAATGGAAGTGACATAAAACCAGGTGGATTTGGTAAAATAAAAAGTTATTCGTTTCCAAGGAACTTAGATTTACAATTGACATAGAAAAGAAAGAGGCGAGCTACAAAGGAAAAGTCTCTGTGGGTGCTGCTGAAATCAAATCAATAAATATAATCACAAGAGACTGCTGAACCAGAGTTTAAGTAATTACAGGCTAACTGACACAAAGGGATAGTGCACCCAAAAATGAAAATTCAGCCATTATCTACTCACCCATATGCCGACGGAGGCTCCGGTGAAGTTTTAGAGTCCTCACATCCCTTGCGGAGATTGGCGGGGGGAGCGGCTAGTACACCTAATGGCTGACGGCGCCCCAGACTAACGTCCAAGAACACAAAATTGAAACCACAAAATATCTCCAACATGCTCATCCGTAGTGATCCAAGTGTCCTGAAGCCCCGACATAAAAAGTTGTTTCGAAAAACGTCATATGAACTCTGTTTTTAGCCTCACTGTAGCCTGTAGCTCTGACTGCCTTTCTGTGCTCCACGCTCACGTGTGCGCGCTCAGGGTGATCGGTGATGCACGGTCTCTGAAGAGCAGCAGTCTCGTCGGTACTGATGTCCAGATTCTCAAGTGCAGGCATCGCCAATTCCCAGTCTGAGCAGCAAAGACTTTCCTCATCTGTTGGCATTGCTTTCTTATATCTTAATGCTCAGCTCTGGTTCAATTCCAAAGTCTGGAAGTCAGCCCTAGTGACTCCTCTACATAAGGGAGGAGACACTAATAATCTAATTAGCTATAGGCCTATCTCAAAACTATCATCCCTGTGTTCCCAAGTGTTAATATCTTTTGTACATGAACAGCTTTGTATTTTTCTGTCTGCAAATGCTATTTTAAGTCCTTGTCAGTCTAGGTTCAGATCCGGCCATAATGCCATTACAGCAGCAACTGTGGTTCTAAATGATATAATTTCAGCATTAGATGGTAGGAGACACTGTGCAGCCTTATTTATAGACTTGTCAAAGGCTTTTGATACTGTTGATCATATACTGCTTCTGCATAAATTGACCCTGCAGCTAAGGCTGCAACCGGTCCCATTCCTTGCAACAGAGGTATTCCTCTTCTGTGGGTACTGGGGTACAGCATTCACAGGTAACGTTACACCACCGATCTCCAGAGCTAAATCCTTCCAGCAGCCATTCCTCCTCTGTCGTCCTCTAACGTTACCTGTTGCGCCTCTCTCTCTCTCCTCCTCCGTTCTTCAATTTCAAGAAGTTCTTCATCAGTGTATTCTGGCTCAAATAAATAAGGGCGGCCATCAAACTCTGCAAAATCAAATTCCTCCTCCACAAAGTCGAAGTCTGGCAAAAAGTCAGCCATTATTCTATAAATCTTTAATAAAATAAATGAATGAACTTTTCAGGCTACTGTCCGGTTCTGCCTTGCAGCTGCTGCGGTTTATTCTCGCGAGATTTCAGGCACGGTATGAGATCGCTGCTTGTTCTCGCGATATTTCGGCCGCGCTTTGGGAAGCAGAGCTAAACCGTAAACACACGGTAAGGTAAGACAACAACTCTGAAGACCACCTAAATGTGGAATGTTAGTATATAGGCTTTCGAGAGGCAATGGCCGCCCTTATTTATTTGAGCCAGAATACACTGACGAAGAGCTTCGTGAAATTAAAGAACGGAGGAGGAGAGAGAGAGAGGCACAACAGGTAACGTTAGAGTACGACAGAGGAGGAATGGCTGCTGGAAGGATTTAGCTCTGGAAATCGGTGGTGTAACGTTACCTGTGAATGCTGTACCCCAGTGCCCACAGAAGAGGAATACCTCTGTTGCAAGGAATGGGACCGGTTGCAGCCTTAGCTAAATGGTAAACAACAAACATGGCAGCACACCGGTAAGGTAAGACAACACGTTTACATGTTGTTTTCTATATGTTCTCTGACATTTATCCTAACGATATGAGGCGGTCTTTGTGGAAAAAAAAGCTTGTTTAGTGGACTAACTTTGCACTTGAAAGGATGCCCGTTCACTTACGTTTTAACAGGTCTGACGCTACGGCTGTATCTAGGCTAACGGCTAACATGCTAACTATTATTTCTATGTCACTAGTGACTTGAAACAAATTTAGGACGATAGGAGACGGGTTGAAATAAACCGAAATTTCCCTTTAAAAGGGAGATTAAGAATGAAATAAAAAAGGCAAAATTGAATTACAAGGAGAAGCTGGAAAGAGAACTTGCCAACAACAGATTGGGCCCAGTTTGGAATGGTTTAAAAACTATAGTTGGTTCAGAGATCAAGGGCAATAAAAAGGTGGCTCTTCCTGGTTTTAATTCTGATAAGCAATTGGCACATGAGTTCAACAAGCTTTACCTTAGGTTTGATTGCTTTGATTTTAGTAATGAGATTTTAAATATGAAAAACAAACTTTCCTGTTCTGGTCATACTCCTTTTGATGTTCTCTCTGTGGCCAAATCTTTTAAACACTCTAAAGTTGGAAAAAGCCCGGGTCCAGATAATATAAGTGGTCGACTGCTCTCCTCCTGTGCAGAACAGTTAGCTCCCATTTTTTATCACATCTTCCAACTGTCATTTAACCAACAGAAGGTGCCAAGGCGCTGGAAGCAGTCCATAGTGTTACCTGTGGCTAAGACCAACCACCCTACAGTTCTTAATGATTTTAGACCTGTGGCACTGACTTCCCTCATTATGAAGTCCTTTGAAAAATTGATAAAGAGAGATCTTCTTATTAAGACCGAACACCTACTGGACCCTTTACAGTTTGCCTACAGGGCCGGTCGTGGAGTTGAGGATGCCACTGCCACTTTATTAAACTGGGTTTTTAAACATCTGGAAGGTAACAAAAACCATACTAAGCTGCTATTTGCAGATTTCTCATCTGCTTTTAACACAATCCAGCCTCACATTCTGATCGATAAACTTCTTAACAATTTTCATTTAGATTTTAATGTCGTGGGCTGGATTCTCGACTTTTGAACATCCAGAACACAGAGAGTGAGGGTGAAAGGATGCATGTCGGGAGAGATGACATTGTCCACTGGGTCTCCCCAAGGCTGCGTCCTCTCCCCTCTCCTCTATATTCTGTACACTGACGATTGCCACAATCGGTATGATAACAGATTCATTTTAAAATTTGCTGACGATTCGGTAATAGTCAGCCTCCTTCATGATGATGAATATGCCCATGGTCCTGTGGTTGATGAATTTGCAGACTGGTGTGAAAATGCTTTTCTCCAATTAAATGTACAGAAAACTAAGGACATGTGCATTGATTTTAGACAGAAGCCCAATAACACCAATCAGAAAACAGTAATCAAAGGCCAGACAGTAGACATTGTTGAAAATTACAAATATCTTGGGACTATTCTGGATAATAAGTTAAATTTTACCTGCCATTCAGAGAACCTGCAAAAAAAAAGGCCAGCAACGACTGTCCTGTCTGAGAAAACTCTCCAAGTTTCAGATCGATAAGTCCCTGATGATCTTATTTTATAGATCATATATTGAATCTGTGCTGACCTTTTCTCTCCTCTGCTGGTTTGGCAACCTTAACACCAGGTCAAAAAATGCACTAAGCAGAGTGATAAAGACAAGTAATAAGATTCTGGGAGTTCAACAGTGCACACTTACAGATCTGTTCAATAGACAGATAATCAGGAAGGCTAATGCCATTCTTTCTGACAGCTCCCATCCTTTACACTCTGAGTTCCAGTTTCTGCCTTCCGGCCCCCGGCTCAGACTTCCTTGTATGAAAAGTAACAGGTACAAGCACTCCTTCGTCCCTACAGCCATTTCCCTTTTGAATTCAAGACAGGGTAGGAGGAGTCGTACCTGATTGGTTGATATTCATGGAGCTTCTTATAGGCAGGCTGATTTTTGCTTTTGTCTCCATGTGGTGTTACTGATGTTGGCAGAAATTGATAATTACGCACTGTTTGCACTTTCCCTATCTTGTATGGGCTATTTGAGTCGCCGCTGCTGATGTTGTTTCAGCACACTGTATTATCCCCCCCTCTTAGACTTTTAATTGTATGTCTTGTACATTTTTTATGTCTTTTTTACTTGCTGCAACACTAATTGCCCTACGGGGACACAAATAAAGCTGAATCTGAATCTGAATCCATCTCTCATCACACTCGATCACAGGAATTTTTATCCCTTGAAACCCCTTAGATCAGTACAGAGCTCGGTAAAGTAGCTTTTAGTTTTTTCTCCCCACATAAATGGAACAAGTTGCAGGAGGTATTGAAATTTTTAAACTTTTATTTTTTTCCATGAACCACTACATAGTAAAAAGCCTGTTCATTATTAATATTTGTGGAAGTATGATAGTATCTAGTGTGACGACTCTTTGGACAGGCTTGCCAAGCCTTCTCCTGCTGAAATCTGAGGGTCATCATGGGGGGCTTTAGCTCACCTGACTGTACGTCTGAGCTGCATAGTCTTTCTTCTCCTCCAGCTACAGTTTATATAAGTGAAGTCAGTGAAATAATCATTTTATACACTGCAAGTGGAACAAGCTGTGATACATCGAGAATATTTGATATATCACCCAACCCTTCTCCTCATTAGTTCCTGCGCACCACTTGACAACATTGGGCCCCCTGTGGCCCTTAGTGGATTGCTGGGTTTTCAATTGAGAAACTGTTGTTTCATGTCATGATGCCAGACAAACCAGTCAACAATGAAAATAGGGTTGTACCCAAATCACACTGAATCAATTAAAAAAAAAAAAATCAAATCAGAGCAAGTGGTAGGCCAGCAGCTTCTGTGTTCAGTTAGGTAAAATAAATGACTTGGATTATGCTGCATGAGTTGTGTGAGAGTTTGTAAACCGATGCTTTGACATAGTTTTCATTCATTCATTATCCTCAATGGCTTATCCTATCCAAGGTTGTGAGGGGGTGGAGCCTGTCATAGCTGACATTTGGAAAGAGGCAGGGTACACCCTGGACAGGTCGCCAGACTATCACAGGTAGACAGAAAAGCAGACAACATTTACACTCACATTCACACCTATGGGCAATTAAGATCCGCTGATTTGGACTGTGGTGACGGTGAGAACATGCAAAGAGAAGGGCCCCAGCCAGCTGGCGGGCTCAAATTTAGAGGCCTCTTACTGTGAGGCGACAGTGTTAACCACTGCACCACTGTGCTGCCTTTGACATAGTTTTTCTTTTGTTAAACACAGCTGCAGACGACTTCAATTCATCAAAAATTGTCTCAGGTTTTGGATTGTTTTGTTCTCCAGTGGCATGCAAGAGAAATACAGCTTTGTTCATGAAAACAACATAACACAGGGCGAGTACCTGAAATACAAATGGTCATTTGGTGGGTGAAGTATTCCTCAAGAACGTGAGCGGCCAGACGTACAAGGAAAACAGCTCAGTGAGACAGAGTTTAAACCATTAACCCCTGGGGAATTAAGAGACTACATACAATGTGTTGAAGTTATGAAATCCATGTGTTTGCGAGTTTCAAGTATGTTTTGAAAGATAACATCTAAAAAAAATCTCACTGAGAATAAGGCCAGAAGGACTAACACTCAGGATCAGCTGTTAAGTGCATACAGGTGTCGAGGTTAAGGGCTGAGATCCTGCTCCTGGTTTGAAGTACTCTCCGAAGGCCAATATGTTGACGAAGGACTGCAAATAAGCTCCAAAGCACTTACTTCACACACTCAGGGGGGCTGATAATAAGTGAAGACATTTAAGGTTAAGACATCGTTATGACATCAAGCCTTAATTTCAAGAACCACACAAGGAGTGGAACATCTGACAGGTTCAGAGAACAAGGTTGCGTCAAATACGTGTCCGGATTTCTTAAGAAAATCACAGATTGGCCACAGAACATAATGAGAAACAAATTGACTTAAGTGTTTGTGTTAGCACACCTTCAGAAAGTATGGAGTGGAGCAGTAACACTGAGAGGTGGAGTTTTTGGCCTTAAGAGTTGAACGCCTCTTCATATCACACAGTGCTGCCCGCTCTTTTCAGAGACTAATCCTTCTTGATTACACGCTAAGAGTCAGTTTTTCAAATGCAATCACAGCCACGTTTAACACAAGATGCAAAAAAAATAAAAATAAATCCCCCTGCTTAACTTTGATTAAAAAAACATCCGCCATGTGTAAAAGCTGGATGTTCAGACACAGAGATAGAGTTCATGAGGAGCTAACTGTTGCAGTGAAAGTACATTCTTTCCAGATGCACCATCATGTTTCAAGTCCTCTAAAAATCAGATATGTCCCTTTTGATCTGTCGCATAAAGATATTTTTTGGTGCATGAACGTATGAATTTGTACTGAGCCATTGTGAGCTAAATGCACAACACAGCTTGCAGTAGTCAGACCATGACTGCGACATCTTTGTCATATTGAGGTTATCTGATGTGAGCTGCCATGAAAGGTGGAATGAGTCGCACACTCGCTGGTGTGTTCACTTGCACAGCAGGTGCAAACAGTTAAAAAAGCTAAGTGGGTAACAGATGCTCTCAAGTTCAAAAGCATAACTGTGGCTGAAAAAAGTACAGGGGTAACGCTATTATCACAAAGAGAAAAGGCTTTTACAATAGTATTGTTTAGAATGCAGCCCCAGAGACAATCAAGAGCCTAAAGTCCAAAGACAATACCTACCCCCAGATTTTTTTCATAGAGGAGGCCAGATGGAGTCACTCAAAATCTTGGGGTGGCACAACAAATTCAAAAGATGTAACTGTTCTTCAGGAATTAAGTGAATGCTCTTGTAGCATAGGCTAGCAAACTGTGTCAATATGGAGAGCTAATTTACAGTCAATATTACAAATTATCTGATGTGCATAAACTAATACAGGTAACATTTTGAGTTTCACAGCAATCCTGTTTTCTTGTGTTTTGGATCTACATGTTAAGCGCGACTTTTCTGCGTCAAATTGACGACATACCTATGGTGTAGGGTCTGTGTCGACGCAGAGCCTACGCTGTCACCTACACCATGGCCTGACGTGCACCTCCCCAGAGATGTTACTACACGTCACGGTGACACAGACCTGCTGTTTATTTTTGTTGGCTGAAACCACTTCCCTCAGTGGAAACAAAACTTTAATTTGGGTCATTCTCATGAAACCACTGAAATACCATGGCAGCAATGATTTTAGTTATAAAACATGCAATTTAGTAATTTAACAAAACATAATAATAATAAAGCTAATAACAATCTCTACCTTGAGCAAAGAGTGATTTCAACATAGAAATGAATTATATTTATATTTTATTGCGTTTTCTGACAAAATTCTCATTACCGCAATGCGTCCGGGTCTGTCTGAATGTATGTTATGTTGTTATTTTAGCAGAGTAAAATAAAAATAATCTGAAAAAAAATAGTGGTTGCTGTAATGGATGTTTTTAAGTGACTGAAAAACAATTAAAAAATAGAGGAAAAATTAAGTGTCCATGACTCATGTTCTCATCCTCCGCAACATATTTGAAGGACTGTTTACACATGCCAAGAGAATTTTAAATAAAGTTGTATTTTGTATAAAGCAACACATGGGCCAGTGCTTTCAAGATGGCTACCAGGTAAGAAGATCTTTTTTTCCTCTCAAGTTAAAACTTGAACTTTCTCCTGTCAGACTGCATACACCACAGTACTGATTATCATTACCGATACAGCTAGTTTTCCACATTTAGAAAAAAATTTGATTTAGAATTTTCTAAATAGACGTTATTAATGTCTATTTATGTGCATAGAGTAAAAATTTACTTAGTCATCATGGCTTCTCTGTTGCTAGCTAAACATGCTAATGTTCCTCATCCTCCGCAATACAGTTCTCTCTTACCGCAACAATTGAAGGCCAGTTGCGCTAGAGAGAACTTCTGTTTCGGTAATGAGAAGTGTAGTCTATTATATATAGACTATAACATATATTATGAGTTATTAATTTAAATTATATTTTACTAACTTATGTTATTATACTGTTTTAACTGTGTTACAACCGTGTTACAGTTGTGTTATAACTGTGTTATGACTGTGTTATGACTATCTTATTTATGTATAGCATATATATATATATATTTATATATATTTATCTTATGTGTTACAACTGTGACATTTTGCTTTATGTCCTGTTTCATTGCAGGCTGTCAGCAAGTGACAAAAAGAAAGGTCTGAGGGTGAAAAAGTCTGGTACTATTTTGAAGACATAAAAGCCGTCATCCCTGAGCCAATAACCTGCCACATCGTCAGCTCGACACTTCTGTGTGTTGCCTGAGATCTGGGCAAAGTACTCAAAGAAACGTGTAGGGCACTGGAATCCAAAGGGGGATAGAGAGGGTAGCAGCAGGAGACACTGGGATAGGGCTAGACTGTAATGGTTACTGCTATACAACTACCAAACACATACTACCTCCTGGTTAATCTCATTGTGGATTGTTGTCTCATTGTGTCTCAAGTGGAGGGCCATTTAAACCTAAACCAAAACAAATCTATATGATACACCACCAATCAACAGGAAAATAATACCTGCTCCCAAATGAACTTTACTATTGTTTGCACAGTATGGTATGTGCATTTATATTTGTTTAACTTTTAGCAGTGTGCAAATTCTACACATGTTTCTTGTTAGCACTGTTCTTTGGCATTTAAAGGAATAATTCACCCAGAAAATGAAAATTCTGTCATCATCCATTCCCCCTCATGCCAGCTGAAATACAGGTGTTTGTCTATATAACACACAGGGAGGTTGCAAACACTACGCAAGAAAAAGCTAGTCAACATTGACTATAGTTATACTGTACTGAAGTCAGTGGTGACTAGCTTTCTCTTGAGTAGTGTTGGCAGCCTCCCTGTGTATTTTATGGACAAATCACACTTGTATTTTGACTGGCACAATAATTTTCTGTGTCTGTAATGAAATGGTTTACATGTTTTTAGCACATGTTCTAATGTTGCTCTGTTTAGCCCTCTTCTGTTGTTTTTATACATGCTGTTTTGTTCTGTTTTAGCCTATGTATGTTATGTATCTAAATTATTTTCTACATTAAAATTTTATAATGTTTCTAACCAACAAGTTAATATACTTATTATCATTACCGAAACCAGCAACCTCATTTGAAATGTATGTATCATTACCGCAACAGGTGTTCATTTAACATTAATTTAATGAATAGAAAAATAGTAGTTTGTTTTTAAATGCATGTGCACAATATACATGTTAAGTTCTTTAAGGTTTGCCAAATCATTTCGAAAATATGTCAGGTTTCAATGAAATATAAAAACTATTAGGCTGTAGATTGCAAAAGGTGTTGCGGTAATGAGAGAAAAAAGTCATACTCAACTAAAAATGTAAATTTAAAAATATTTGTTATTGCAGAGTTTCAAGTAGTTGTGCATGACTGTTAATAATCAACTTTTAAAAATTTGAAATTTTTTTTTTTAAGGACATGCTTTGGAAAATATGTTCAAAAAGGTGTTAAATTGTCAGTAAATATTTTTTAATTAACGATCATAAACACTTCAGACTTTGTTATTAATGCCTAAAAAGGAAATTTGTTTATGCAATTTTTTTAAAAAAATCTTTGAAACCAAGATTTCATGAGAATGACCCGTTTACTCTTATTTCTTTCTTTACTTTTACTCCACTGCCGACTAGTGTTTTGGAGGTGTAACTGCAGAGTGACACAGACACCACCCCCCCACCTCATGGTCCCCAGAGCAACCGCACTGCCCCCGCTGTCTTTACTTACACCCCTGCTACACATACAGTGTAGCTAAATAGGCTACCATATACAGACATACCTTTTTATGGTGCATACAGTACTGAGCTATTAATATAATCACTGACAGATTCATGTATGTATAAAGTGCTATGCACAGATATGTTATGTTGCAGGTGCTCAAGTGAAAAAAAGGGGCATCCCCTTCACAAATTGTTTGTGGGCACCCTGCTGGGAGGCTTCTATGTGTCTGCCAGCACCAGAAGAGCTCTTGAGGCCTCAGTACATACAGTGGATTTGCGCACAGTAATGAGCAGAGGAAATGTCTGTCTGATGTGTCTCAATATCTGTACTATACACACCCAGCAGCTGCTACATATACACATTCACTTTCTACATTTATCATTTATTTACAGTAGGCAACAACAAAGAAAACAGTGCCACGCTGTGCATGCTTTGATGGTCTATACAATAAACAGACAAAATTAAGATATCTTTACGCAAAATTAAAAAACACTGTTCTCTGAATAAATAAAATAACAAACCAAACCATCCAAACTACGAAGCAGGCCTGTGTTCACTTGCAGCAATCAGACTCAGTGTGTTCTGCTCTCCTCTCCTCACTTTATTCTCCACTGCTTTCCTTTGTTCTTCTCAATTTCTTCTCCTCCTCTTTCTTTTTCAAATAGTCACATACTTATTCTTATAATTCACTTCTAAATAACTTTAGATATTCTTAATCCCAGAGAACAGATGCAGAAGGCGGCTGCAGCTCTGTGCTCCTCCTCTGCGCTCTGTGGCGCAGAGCAAGTTGCTGCATCACCAAACTACGTGTCAGATTTGTCAAAATTAATTATCAGAGCTGTGGTGTGGGAGACGAAAAGGAGTTTTTCCTGATACGCTGTGAGGGTCCAAGGACAGAGGGATGTCGTATGCTGTAAAGCCCTCTGAGGCAAATTATGATGTGTGACATTGGGCTTTAAAAATAAAACTGAATTGAACTGAAGTGAATTTGGCGTCTGTCTCTGTTGAGCCTGAATCTGTCAGAGTTGGAGGGAAATGGCGTGATTTGTCTGTTGCTAATAAATGGTGGCTTATTGCCTCAATATGGCTGGCTGTATTGAAGTGTTGTAACAGTGATTTCATTTCACAACAGTGCCACACTATTGATTGCACGAGGATTCATGGGTGGCAGTTAGCCTGTCATTAGTGTTTGAACTCAAGTTAATGTGTATTTTCAGACATATTTTAATTTTTGGAACAACGAAGAAAAACTTTTAAAAAATTAGCAAACAATCATTTGGCGGCCCCCCTGCAGTGACTCATAGGACCCCCTAGGGGCCACGGAGCTCCTGTTGAAGACTCATGCCTTAGGTTGTCTAGTTTTCACAGGATATTATCTTAGTGGTAGCTTCAAAACGAGCCTGCCTCCAATTATTTGTGCTGGGGGTGGGGGCAGCAATTGTATCAGGGGCAACATGGACACCCTGGACCCCCTTGGGATTCCACTGCCTCCCTCAGCCACAGCCTGTGAGACTCTTCTTTTGCACAATAACAAACATTGTTGTACTATTTTTCTGTGTAAGTGTGCATGCAGAGTATAGGGCTTCAGTAAGCAAGGTATGAAATCCACATTTCCAGAGTTTCAAGTACACTTTAAGAGATATTCAGTGCGTACAGGTGTCAAGGTTACAGGTTCAGATACTGCCTCCAGCTGGAGTACTTTCTGAAAGCCAACATATTGACAGAGAGCTGCTAATAAGCTTACAAAGAGCTTACCTCTCACATTCACTGGGTCCGACAGGTTAAGCATGTTGGGGCGTTAAGGTTACAGCGTAAAGCCTTACTTTCGAGTACTGCACATTTTCAGAATTGGTAGAGGAGTGTCTGAAAAGCTCAGGGAAAGCAAAATTTGACTAGAAACATCAAGTAGTTCAAAAGCTCAAGTGTTTACAGGTGCAGAGGTCGCAGGTTCAAGTTGATAGTTGAAAGCCGGTGTGCTTAAAAAGCCCTCAGATGAAGGGGGCCTTGAAAGTGAAAACTCAAGGCAGTTTTTGTTCTCATGTGGCCCTGAGATTTTCAAAATGATGGAAACATTTTAAAGTAGATGGTATCCAGTAGTAATCCCCCAGGAGGGTTCAGATATTTATCACTTCTGCTGCAGAGGTGAAGCTACATCCTGTCCTCTGCATAATAAAGTTAACCCCCAATACAGTTGTTGGGCTGACGTTCTAATTTTGCCGTCATGACTAATTACGGGTTTAGCCTGGCTGAGTTGGTGATGACAGCTGGGAGAGAAAGTCTGTCTGTTGTTATATTGTTTGCCTTTCAATCCACTCAGTGCCTGTTGCTCTCAAAGACTGTGGACTGGAACATGTGTCCGAGCAGGAGAAGTAGTCGTTATTAACATACATATGCACCGAAGGCTTTAAGTTTCCACAGCACACCTGTGTAAGTCTCATATTGGCATTCAAACTATAGGTCAATCAGAAGTTTAAAATGGAATATGAGTGTAGAGATAAACAGATGATTTGTGCTGAACAAAAATCTTTGGCGCTTGGAAACCAGAGGGATATTTTTGTGATCGTGGGACATCTAGGCCTCCTGGAGGTGCTGGTGGCTGATGACTTTGTGGCTGATGATTGATGAGGCAAATGAAGCTGAATCCAAGAAGACTAGGCAGTGATGGGGAGGTGGAGGGTATGCACGGCTTCAGCATGAAAGGACTGCCGGCAAAAAAATAAATCCATGTTTAAAATGAGGAGCATTGAGATAATAGGCTGATGGAGAAGGTGTGTCGCTGTGCTATTGGTTGAACAGCTGATGACTTGATTGACTGCCCCGAACATTGTCAGCCAGAGATAGAGAGGGAGCACATGTGTAAGCAATGAGGACGAAAAGTTATAGCCTAAGCATGAAAAAGTGTTCCTGACTGAACTTTCACTAGAGCTTCAATAGCGATTTCACAAACTCATGCTTGTATGCACAAGTCTAAAACTGACATTTAAGGTGAGCACAGAGAAACTTTCCTCCATCAGCAGATGAATGTGAAAACAGCCTTAAATATCAAACTCTCCTGTATGTCATTCAGCACACTGAAGGCCAAACAGCAGTAAGCATAATACACTTTAAAAACCATCGAAAATCTTCAAGCAAACTGAAATATTGTACAATGTGCTGTGAATAAGGGACTCATACTTTATTACCCACTTCATCAGGTTTTAAGTTTTTCTGTGCGTCACATAGTTAAATGTAGTTGAATCTAGGATCTGAATTAATTATTTTTTTACAGGTACCCAGTACTTGGCATTTTGTGTTCAGTTCTAATTGGGGACTGAGTTTCAAGTTTACAATTTATTCAGTTATTTCATTGTTTTGGTTCGGTACTATTTTTAGCACTCTATGCAATCCACCACCTTGGTACTGCTATTTACCTCTGTTGTGTATTGTTCAATGCCCTCCGTTGATGACACATCCTTTATTACAACGATTCTGAGCAAAACTGGTGGAATTGACCTATGGCTAAGCCCCACCCTCAAACGCGATGAGCCAATCACAGTGCATATAGCCATTCCCATACACTCGGACATTCTCTGCCTGGACGTCCATTGAAATGCATTACAGAAAGTCAGTTTCGTTCGGTTTTATGAGCTTTTTCTGAGATTTGAAGTTTAAAAATTGTCAAACGGTGTGCATGGGGTACATGCAACTCTGACACAAGGTATCCTGAGAGGCTGGGCGACCAGGTGTATTTTTTACACTTTAAACCACATCTCAACCGAGAAAAGTGTCTCCTTTGGATAAAGTTGTGTGGTAACGTTAGACCACAACATCAACTCAACGTGAATAAGATTAACAATGATGTCTACATCTGTTCTAAGGTAAGTCAACATTGTGTTTGAGGCAACATATTGTCACTTTGCTGGAAAGAAATATAAAGTTATCTTTAACATCTCTAGCTAACGTTAGCTAAAGTTAGCCTAACGTTAGCTCCTAGCTGCGTTGTTCATCATGTCACCTTGTTTGCTGGGAGTTCATTAGCCTATTTTGTTCTAGTTTTGTACTTTGGTGATCGTACATCATTGTTAGCTGTTGTCCAAAGGGCTCTAGTTAAGCTAACGTTAACTTCTGGAGCTTAGCTTCATTAACTTATCTGTAATGGCAGAGATAACAAAGGTTGGCAAACGTTATGCTGAATGATTCAGTGTAAATACTGTAGCACCAAACTAACGGAGAGACACTCTTGGTAAAGATGGTAAAAAGGCCGTTATCCTTTTCTCATATTCTGAGCCAAAAACCTTAACTTCAGTGGCACTTTAACTTGTTGTCTTTGATGGTGACGGCAACCAGATGCGGTTCACAAGCGTACACTGTGACCTGTAAATTTTGGCTTGTAATTTAAGCTTTTCATCGACCTTCTCAACAATAAAATGATGAATATATCCCTCCAATGCGTAGTTTAGGCCCTTTTGGTTACTTCTCAATGACATCTGATCGTTATGTCTCCAAAAATCATCAGTTGCCTCCTGCGAAATGCCGTGTACTGTGACACCTGCCATAGCGCCGGTCACTGAATGTTGATATTTTGTCCGAGTGAGTGGAGGGGGGCGTGGCTTAGCCATAGGTCAATTGCGGGCTGGTTTGCAACAAGGTTCTTAGAGTCCTGAACAGAACCGGTTCAAGAACCAGAGCTAAGTTGGTGGTAAGGGGTGAGAGAAGGTTCTGGGTGGAAACATTTCACCAGAAAAGGCTTCTCTGTAGAACCTCTCGTAGTGGACTCTGGGTGGAACCTTTCACAGGTGGTTGTAGGTATAAACCTTTATGTTGGGTTCCAGGTATAACCCTCTCCACCAAAGTACCTCTGATTCTTGAACGACTTCTATCCAGGATTCTTGACACCTTGGTGCTACTTAGTGAACCAGCTCATTTTTCTATCAGTTTCACTTAAAACCATCATACTGAAGGATGTGTCATCACAGTTTAGCAGTTTCCAAATTCAGCATCAAAATCTACGAGCTGCCTCTCAGATAGAGGGAGTTACTATCATACTGGCCTGTTCACAAGCCCCACAGCCCTACTTATCATCATGTTTGTAAGATCAGATACTAGATTAAATTTATGGGCTGGCTTTTAGACAAATAAAGTGGCGGATACATGTTTGAGCTCATCTCACTGAGCAGCAGCGAAGTTCTTCCTGTCAGTGCTTTTCTCACAGTAACAGATAATCATTGCAGGAAAGTAGGTATGACGAACACAGTCCAGATCTCTACAAGCTCTGCTTTGATATTCTATAGTTTAAACCATAGACCGCGGAACCGGGGGGACCAGGGCCTGGGTAACTTTTGTACTCTGACATAGAGGGCTGCATTGGGACTGGGTCCCGCAGGTCCCCATTAAACAGTAGAAGAAGAAGAAAAAGAAGAAGAAGAAGATGTAGCCTAGCGACAGGATGTCAACACAGGAACTTGGCGCACATGCATGAGCGTTTCCACTCCATATTTATTCATAAATGGACGAATATGCCCTGAACCAGCTTTCATACCAATTTGCCGCTTGCTCCACCTGTCTGTCTGTCTGTCAGCTCCATCTGTCATGAGACAAACATGACAGAAGACGTGCAGTTTATTGTTTCACCGGCAACGAGCTGTCATTACGCGCGACTGTTACGCACGTCTGCGAGCTCTTTATAACTCACTGTGTGAACCTATGTTGCATAATAAAGATTTGCCCCCTCGTAATTTTTAACCGCTCCCTCAGTAACTTCATCCTGGCAATGGGCTTGCCTTAACCTCAATCACTGTGTGATTATATAAAGGTAGAAAAATAAATAAATACAGAGGAGGAGAATAGAATATGAAACAGCCTTTATTTCATTAAAAACTACATGAAACTAAATGAAAACAATAGGAGCGCTATTCCTGACCAGTGCGTCAAAAGACATGCAGACCAGGGAAACAAAATAAACAACCCCATGAATCTCTTTATTAATAGCCTATAAAATGACGTGTTTTCTCCTGCGGGACGAGAAAAGACACAAAATCAATGCATCTCCATTATTGTGTGGGCATAAATTCTCAGAGTTTTGCGGGAGCGGGCGGGAGTGGACATACACATTGCGGTTGCGGGCAGTAATGGTCAGAAATTCAGCATTCTGGTTACTTTTCAGTAACTCCGCAGCTGCTCTTGTTCTGTTGTTGGGTGTGTGTGTGTGCAGCTCTGCACATCAGTCTGATATGAGTGCTGACTTGTGATGATAATGAATATGATGTTGATTTAGATTCAAGGCAGCAAGATGAGTTTTGGTTGTGGTTGTGGACTGGATGTACTTTGTTGTTTGCTATAGTTTTATCTGTGCGTTTATGTGTAAATAGGCTTGGCCTGTTGTGTGTGAATGTTAGAGTGGGATCAGAGGGGTTAATCTGAGCAAGCATGTGTTCGTGTTCATGTACTGTAGATGTGACTGTGTGGCGTCGGAATAAAAAAAGTGCTCCGCAATGTTATTTAATACATCGGTAATATTGTTTGTTTCAATGCATATGCCCCCCCACCCCCTCCGTGTGACTTGAAATTATGGCCCCCCCTTGTTCAGATGCGTTCTGCGGTCCACGGTTTAAACTATCAGCAGCTAGAATTACCACCCTGCGCTTGTATGCCCTTTCATTGTGTTGGAGGATTTAGAGAAGACAGATTTAAATTAAGAATAGTTGTCAAATCAAAGCAGGAGTCCTTGAGGTTGAGACATTATGGCCCCTATGGACGCCGTGCCTTACATAATCTAACTCAGCAGCTTGCACCCCCACCTTTACAAAGCTTACAAAACTTCATGACTGTTAAACTGACTTTCATCTATCTCTTTGAATAGGGCTCTGTATGGTACCAGAAAAAAAGGTTTCTATTCAATAGTGTTAAAGGATAACTTATTTTTCACACTCCAGTGTGGTAGTAGTATCACAACGACCTTTTCCACTTGACTTGTGACTTAAAAAGTGTATTTGTCACAATAAAGGATTAAAACCAAACTGAACAGTTTCTAACAGAAGGAACAAAACTGAACTTGAATAAGACAACCAGTGGAACTCTGTTATTTTTTGTCAGGGACACTTTGATTCGTCTTTGTATTGTTTTCTGGTAATATTGTTACCTTGTGAAGCATTGAACTAACTGTTTTTAAAGGGTTAACATCTGAGTGCCACACTACAGACTAAGGACAGGCAAACAGTGCAAACTTCATAATCCAGCCCGGTCTCTTTTGTTGGTATATACTTGGGTGGAAAGTACAGCCTAGTTTCCCTGTAAGTTTTGGGGAAATTCCCCAGTACTTTCAGACTAAGGACAGGCAAACAGTGCACACTTCATAATCCAGCCCAGTCTCTTTTGTTAGTATATACTTAGGTGGAACGTACTGCCTAGTTTCCCTGTAAGTTTTGGGGAAATTACCTAGTACTTTCAGACTAAGGACAGGCAAACAGTGCAAACTTCATAATCCAGCCCAGTCTCTTTTGCTAGTATATACTTGGGTGGAAAGTACTGCCTAGTTTCCCTGTAAGTTTTGGTGAAAGTACGCTGTAGATGTGAGAACAGCACTTACCATGTGGTTTCTGTGTAATTAAATAATAAAAATATTTTATAACTTTTCATGACTCATTGTTGTGTATTTTGAGATATATGTAGGCTATATTATTACATTACTGTATTGTTTGTGTTTTGTCCTTAGATGGCACTACAAGACTTCCAGAGATGTGCACTTGAGAGAGGTAAGTTTGCTTTGTACTCCAGCCTGCCTGTTAATTAGGCAATTTGCAGAATATAGACCCATTTCTTGACATATTCATATTCAAACTCATTCAGTGAAATGTAAACAAAACATAAATATTAAATTGTAAATTGTAAAGTGTGGGTGAAATTGCCTGATGACACATAGGTTACATAAAAGTGACTGAATCAACTGCCATGAGCAAAGGGCAAAAGCATTTGTTTTTATTGCACTTCATACATATACAGATTTATATAAGGAAATTAAACCATAAGTTTTGGGAAATTACATAAGTGACAAGTTATACTCTTACTCCCGGGAAAGTATATGCCAAGTGACCGTGAGGGATACTCTAACTCCTGGGAAAGTATGTGGTAAGTGACCGGGAGGAATTATGCTCTAACTCCCGGGAAAGTACATGCAAGTTCCCGGGAGTTATACGCTAACTCCCGGGAAAGTGGGCAAGAGGTACACTCTAAAACGCGGGCTGACTTATGAAGTGTTACCAAAACTCCCTACATTGCAGAACCAATAGTAAATCCGCAGGGCGGTCCTCCGGTGGCTCGCTGAACTCTTGTGCTCATAAACATAATCCGACTGGGCCACACTGCCAATGAAGTACTGCGAAGCGCAGCGCACCGAAATTCTTGCGCGAGCCGGAGCATTAAAAGTTTTAAACAAAGTCGCTGTAAGTCCTTCATTTCATCAATCTTGTGGACTGAGCACACGTTTGATAAAACAGAGTTAAATCTCTCGGCATCCATTTTCAAGCTCTCTGTGTGTTTGTTTCCTTGCGGACGAGAAAAGGGGGAGCGCACATTTCCGGGAGGGCGTGTCCTTTTCAAAAATGCAAGAGGCGTTGCTTTGTTGCCGGCCGTTTTCTCCGGTGTGTTAAACACATTTTAGAAAGGAGTGTCCCAAGACTATCAGAAGGTGGAGATCTCTGATTGTCTGGTGGTGAGACTAGTGATTGTTGGACCCATCCGCCACAACTTCACTTGCCCCACTTGGACATCTTACATCCTTAACTTAAGCTGCTGTCCAGCCACATTAACCCCATCCCATCAGGCACTGTTACACACTGACAGCACCTGGAAATGTATCGTGCCAAGGACAGCTTTATGCGTTGGTGTCTGACATGGAAAGTCATTACTCAAGCACTGGTATTTGAAAACTGCAGAATAAGACCAGGTTGATGTAAAACATCCAAAAAATGTTCTAAAAATTCTTGCAACAAAGCATTTTTGTATTATCCTCCCCTGAAGGGTGAATTCCACCACAGGAGGATGATCAAAAAATGCTTTGTTTAGCAATAATTAAGCCAAAATTGTTGCGTTTGCATTTCCATGAGCCCACATATGAATATGAGAAACTTGGATGATGCTGCACAAGAATTTTTATAAAGTTTTTTAGATGTTTTATAACCTTTTATGCTGTCTTCCTCTTGGACTCCATCAAAGTCTGCACTGAAATACTTTACTGATGAAAAATCTGATAATCTCCTTGGAGATGTACAGGCTCTTACTGCAGTGCATTGTGGGCTAGTATATGAGGGATTTACTTACATTTACAATCTGACCTCATTGAAGATGTCTGACACAAGTAGAAGGAACAAAGCGAGAAAAGATTGAAGGAGCATGCTGTTTTTGTTGGAAAAATATAACTTAAAACATAATCTTGAGAGTAGTATCTCTTTACTGTTTCTATGATAAACTGCGCAGCGCTGTCAGGCAAAAATGCACTCCTGTTGCTGCGGGGGAAAAATGAAAGAGGTGAGACAAGATGTAGAAGGAAGTTTTAAAGAGGAAAAAAAGAGCAACAAAGGTGTGATTCATGGAAGAGATTAAAGCCTTTGCCAAATATTTCGGTGTATGTTCTGTGATCATGAAAATCTTCAGACGACGGTCACAAGTTCCAACATTTTATTTGGATTATTTACATGTGTTGTAAAGGCCTCTGGCACGGTCTCAGTGCAGACAGAGGAGTCAGCATCATCACCTTCATCGCACAGTATGCACAAGTCATTAAAAATAACCGCAAAGCCTATTTAACATCAGCATGTAGAAATCAGACAGGAACAAGAGGAGAAAAACAGGAGGAAGAGGAGAAAAGGGAGGAGGGAGGAGAGACAGGATTGGAGGAAGAGAAGTAAGAAGAGAGGAGAGAGAAAGCCCACATTTCCCTTTGAAGGTAAACGAGAGCTCAGATTGGTTTTCCAAATTACTCATTACTGGGAATAAAAAGATAAACATTATGTTTTCCACTTTTTTTCGTAGCATGAAGCTCAACTTTATATAAACTGCTGTCTAAAACCAACATTGTAAACCTGCTGTGTTGGCTGATTATTCATGGGATTATAACAAGTATATAAAATAATTTACACTGTTTCATATAGCTTATGTAAAGGTGAACTTCACTCCCATATCAGGACAACTACCACACAGCTACTCAGTGACTCTGACTAACTTCTTCTGGAACTGTTAAGTTAGTTCAACCCTTTCTCATTCCCAGATTGTCAGATACTAACACGTTGTCGCACTCCTCGGCTGAAACACACTGTAACACTTGGTTAATGTTGTGAAATGGTTGCAGTTAGGTTCAGGCAACAAAACTACTTAGTTAGGTTTAAAACTAGAATTGCAGCCTTGCAGTTGTTTATCTCCACGAACCAGTCAAGTTGCAGTTGCAGTTTACATCCATGTCTGTCCAAGCTCAAATGTAGCCATGACAGTTGTTTGTGCCAATTTTGGGGAAGTTCCCTGAAGGCATTCTTGAGATGCTGAGTTCTCGAGGATGAGATTGACACAAGGTTACAATGACCTTTGACCACTAAAATCTAATCAGTTCATCACTGAGTGCAAGTGGATTTTTTTGTCAAATTTGAGGAAGTTCCCTCAAGGCGTTCTTGAGACATTGATTTCTTGAGTCACACTGACCTTGCCTTTTGACCTTTAACCACAAAAATCGAATCAGTTCATCATTGAGTCCAAGTGGACATATGCATGAAATTTTAAAAATATTCCCTCAAGGTGTTCTTGAGAGATCACATTCACGAGAATGAGACGGATGCAAGGTCACAGTGATCTCCACCAAACTCTAATCGAGTTTTTGTTGAGTCCATCCATACCTTTTTGTCAAAGTTGAGGAAGTTCCCTTGAGGCATTCTTGACATATCAAGTGAATGTGAATGAGATAGACGCAAGGTCACACTGATCAGACCTTTTGACCTTTGACCACCAAACATAAAGCAGTTCTTCTTTGAGTCCAAGGTAACATTTGTGCCAAATTGATAGCAAGATATTCAAGATTTTCTTGAAGTATCACGTCCAAGAGAATGGGATGGCTGGACATCAGGTGGACAACCTGAAAACATAATGCCCCCGGCCATGGCTATCACTAGCACAGAGCCATAAAAAGGCAACACATTCTCACTCCCACCTTGTCACATATCGACGTTTGGTCATGGACCTTGCACGTCCAGATACAATGTGAAAGGTACCCTGGGTGCGTTGGTTGTTGTCGTCCTGGGACGCCGTCTCGAGTTATGCCTGTTGCATGCATTGTCTTCTTTTGAAATACACCGTGACACAGAAATACCGTTTTCACATAAAATTTACCGTTTACATACAGTCTTTTTCAAATTAAACACACTACGTCGGTACAGCAATGCAAATTCACATTTTTTTCCCCCAACAACAAAAACAGGGTTTGGCTTTACGCAAACGCAAACACTGCTCTCCCAGATGAAAGTCGGTGGTTGTTGGACCCATCCACCACCCCTCCCACCTGCCCTAATTGGACCTTCGGCTACTTAACCTTCGTTCTCGACGCACTGCGTCTTACCCTGACACCACCGAGTGCCGTTAAACTATAACTGCAACCAGCCGCGTATCATGCCGATGTTAAAGGATGGCTTTTTTTGCCAGTATCTCACACCGCAAGTCACTGCCCAAGCGCCGGATTTCTACGACATCCGAGTGAGACCAGGTTGAAAAAGATCATGTTTTAGTTTGAAATAAGTAACATTTGTTACGTAATTTTGCGTAACGTACATATGTCACCTGTGTTACATCCGTACGTGATGAGTGTAGCCTATGCAAAATGTGTAACGTTACAATAAAACATCATTGACTTTTGGCTTCACACAGGACACAAACTGCACCCTTCTGCATGAATGTCCAGTTTTGTTTGACCTATCTAGTTTCCCACCCTCCCACTGTATGCAGACTTGGAGTTAGTTGAAAGGATGGTACGGCTCGGAAAGACACCTAAGGGTGCCTTTGGCATCAATATCACAAGCCGAGGGGCGTGACAAAGCTTTGGTATTTGACACGCTTGGAATGGGAACAGGTTGGCTATTAGGAATTACTGTTATTTGTGACGTTCTCTTGTTTACTCTCTTGCTTTTGAGAACATTTCTGTAAGTCAGTTTGACATGGCTAGAGGGGAGCATGTTAACTGTCAAGATCAGACTTAAGTCAACGGACTTTCCATCCTGTTACAGAGGAAACAGTAGAACAGGAAAACTAGTGGTGAGAGCAGAAGAGAGAAGAACAGGAGGATAGTACACAACACTAATCAAAACCTTTTTTTTCCTGTCTACATCCCTTCTGATGTTACTTCTTCCTCTTCTTCTTTAACAGGAGAGGACAAGGTCAGGTTCAGGTGGAGTAAAAACAAGAGGGGGTGAAAGGAATAAAGGAGAAGAAGAAGACAGGAAAGTAAATGAAGCTGAAAAGGACAAAAGAAAGTAATGGAAAGAGACATCGAAAAATCATGAAATAAAAGTGAAAAAAATAAATGGAACAAGGAAAAGGCCGGGATGTAAGGGAACATGAGCAGGACATAAATGGAAGTAAAGAAAAGAAAAACAGAAGGCTGAAAACAGGGAAGGAAGAGACAACAGAAGAGGACAGAGGGGAAGTAAAGAAATTTAAAAAAGGGGTAGACACAACAATAAACAAAAGGTGTCAGAAATGGAATGAAGTGGGTAAATATGTAGGAAGATGACAAAAGGAAGGGAGAGGAAATGTTTATAGAAGGAAGGAAGGTAAGATCAGAAGGGAGTGAGGAAAAGCAGTGAGAGGGACAGATTCATATTTTCAACAGTAGCAAAGTTCCTTCCATCTGTTCCTTCATTTTGACTGAAGTTACAACACAGTGGCAACATACTGAGGACTTTACAACTCACAATATTGCATTTACTGCCCATTAGTAATACAACACCTTTTTATTGTTTGATAGAAACTGGGTTGTTCACTTAAAGGCCCTCAAATCTGTTTTAATTTGTTTTTTACCGCAGGCACTGGGCTCCAATGTTAATTTGTCTTTTTTTTAATTTTCACGAGAGATTTTCTGTAATTTTTTCGTTTTATCTGTGCTGTTCCTACTATTTCAAAGTGGTTGGAGCTTAGCTGGGTAAAGGAGAGGTCACGCTTTTCTGTGCACCTATCAGGACTTTGAATCAACAATGTAAGAAAGTTGTAGGATTGTTTGCGTCCAGGCTTCTATTGATGACATATAATCAAACCGCACCAGCACAGTCCTAATGAAGCTGATTAGCAAAGTTTTTGTGCGTGTAACTCATAATAAACCATAACTATGTTAGCTTTAATTTTAATTTTTAGGTGGGTTATATATAAGTTATACTCGATGCATTGCAGTTTGTTCCACATCAGATGTATAAAGTGACTCTGTCACAAACATCGATTAGAAATGGTGACTTCTTGTTTTAAGCCACCAACATAAGACTCGCTTTGGCGTTTCACTTCTCTTGCTCTCTCCTGTGGTTCTCTCCCTCTCATATACACATACATAAGAAAAGACTAACAAACATGATATGTCACACACACTCCTCCGCCTGTCCAGACCCACACCTCTCTTGAGCCCACACCTCTCTTGAGCAACTGTGTGAGCACGGCTAAGCGCATTTCGTATCTGCAGGGCTCCAGACCACTAATGTTACTATTTAGTTGCAAATTTGCAACCACGGAGCACCGCGGTGACTTGCAAATATTGTTAATATATTGATTGGAGAGCTGTTAGTTTGTTTCCATCTGTGTCATGGCAACAGTTTAAGTTAATGAGGTCAACAATAGCGTCAGCAGAGGAACTGTGTGTCTTTGTATGTGTAGGGCTCCAGACTGCGACAAGTTAATCACATTTTGTGACCATGGAACACCAGTTCCACTTGCAAATACTCTTAATATATAAAGTGGAGAGCTGTTAGTTTGTTTCTAGCTTGCAGTGAATAAATCCTCACATGTAAAGGTGCAGCAGCAACAGTTTAACTTTGTGCTTATTGCTAACACCTGACCATTGACTGGAAGCTTCAAGTCAAAGCAAAAACATCTACATTTCCAGCCTGAAATGAGCCGGGTGCTTTAAAATAAAAGCACTAGTTGTTCCCCTTTGATTTATTTAATTATAGCAATACTTTATTATTTATAGTACTTTTACTTTTATTATAACAGTTATTTAACCTTATTGTAACTGTAGTTCATTTAATAATTTTGTATTTCAGTAATCTACAGTACTAAAGGAGATTTCAAAATATTGAGATATAGATCCTGTATTGCAAAAAGCCTAAAAATATCGCTATATTCTTTTTAAGCCATATCGCCCAGCCCTATAATGAATTTTTGTTGTTATATAAAAATACCATATTTCAGAGGCTTTAAGTGGGGACTGTTCTGGAAACATTTTGTGTGACAGCAAATTTAATGACACAAAAAAGGGAGCACTTTCACATTTTCAGGCTACCAATATTTGCTGAAAAAAAGGTATGCAGCCTTTTTGAAAACCCCTGGTAGATAAAACACAATAAATTGCCCTATAGAGTGTATTTAAAAAAAGAAAACTTGATAAAGTGCCCTCTAGGGTTTACTTCTAGTTGAGAAAATGTGATGCAGTGGGATATTGGCTGCCCGTCATGCTAGAAAACTTTTGGCATGCTGATGCCCCACTATATGTAACCGATGTCTTGTTTATTTATTGGCCCATGCCCCTCAGACATCCTGAGTCCACCACGCGTTTCCCATCAAAGATAAATTAGACCAATTTTGCCTCATTGTGATACAGTATATATCTATATATCTACATCTATATCCGGGGTTGGGGAGAATTAGGAACACAAGTGACCAAGTTATGTATTTAAAATACAAAATATGCATAACTGTATTCTGTTACAGTTTAAATTGGTAGCATTTTCAATAGAGTTGCCATCTTCAAAAATTGATTGCTTAAAGAGCTTACTTAATCTGTTTTGTTTTATTTGCTCTAACTCTGTGTCCAAACTGAATGCAACATCAACAAGTGTCAGTTTGATTGCATTGTTTTCTAATACCGTGTTCCAACTGGCCACATTTTGAGCTGAACATTTACCAGATGCCCTGTTTCTATTTATCCCTGTTGCTCACTGTGAAACCTCCGCAATGGACAAAAAGTCAGATTCATTTAGTTGAAATGAGGAGTTATCTACACTATACCTATTTGTCTATCTACAAAATCCCTAATATGGTGGCGGCTGGCTGAAGGGAGATCACCAGGGAGCTGAGAGTTTCTGATAAATGACCATTTCTAATAATAACCCACTTGCTGTTGGCTGTATCGAAGATCATTTCCAGTAAATATTACAATATAAAACGTGTGTTTTCTGTTTAAAAAGTACAAACATAGAAAAATAGAAAGCACTTGCTCATGTTTTCAGTGGTTACATCTCCAGCTGAACACACAGCTAACAGGCAGCCTATGAGGTCTGTTTACATGACGTAACAGAGGTGCATACTCTGGATTTAGTGTAGACAGAGAGTGACACTGGCTTGCTGTTAGGACACGATGTTAAATTTACATTGGCATTTTCCATCAATGGATTTTTTAAAACAGTGTGTACAGTGCACCTGCCACACAACAGTGGCAGAGGAGATGCACAGCCTGGACACTGTTGTGTGTTTTGGCATGCACAAGTGAGCTCAGGAAGATGATTTTGAAGTATTCCCAAAGAAATCCAATGTGTTTAGAATATGTTATTTAGGGTGCTTTCAGACCTAGAGTCGTCTCCTTTGGTCTGAATCAGGGACTAATTTTGTTCCAAAGTTGTATAATTGCCTAGAGTTGGTTCGTGTTCTCACGGCAGCATTTACAAGCGGACCAGATCAAATG
>NC_065529.1:45750870-45756134 GCF_006386435.1 Epinephelus moara | reverse complement strand
CATGCTCATGTTTAACCCAAACAATGTGTCATGTGACTGCAGCTGGTTCACATCCAGGTCGGAACACCTTCTCACCACAAACGAACTTCACTAGAGTTCATTTGTAACCAGACCGAGACCACCTCTTCAAGAAGGTGCGCATCTCGGTGCGATTGCTATGTTCACACCTGCCCAAACGACCCGCACTTAGGGGGCAAATGAACTTGAGTTCGACTGAAACAAACCAAACAGTGCAGGTATGAAAGCACCCTTAGTTTGTAATCTAATGGAATAAATTACAAATAACATTTTAGGGCATTATTTGGCAATCTAGAGTGGAATACGTTTAAAAAGAAACCCTCCTAGCACTGTATCTATCTGTAGGCCCACATGGTAAACATAATTTATTCATTCATTTATTTATTTATCTGTTTATTCTACAGGAATAAGAGTATAGATAGCTTAATGTCATTGGCTGTCCCTGGGCAGGCAAATCAACAAAAGAATTGTGGCATTAAATGTTATAATTCACTACATTATGAAGCCCAGCCCTACAGTACATTGTCAGTTTTATTTTGGGAATTTGTTTTTGATTTCAGAAGAATTTGCACTAACAAGGTTTCAAATGAACAACCAGCTCTGCCTCAGTATGTTCCGGCTCACTCGTGTTGTTTAAAGTCCTGTAAATCAGCAGATGATGCTCTGATGAGCTCCAGCTTTCCCAAAAGTGGTACATGAAAAACCCACTGCTTTAGGATGCGTTTTGACAGCAGCCTGCTGTTTTACTGTCTCCCTGTGGCTCTGACACAGCGTTGAGTCTGTCTCCATCACTGTGTGTTTTTTCTTCTATGTGTGTGTTACTGTGTGTAACTCAACAGTTTATTATGTGTTCTGGCAGTACCCTGCTGTTTTAGTATTTTCCTGTGGCTCTGACAAAGTGTCAAGTCTCTCTCTCTCTACTGTGTGTTTTTATGGTTGTGAGTGTGTGTGTGTGTTCCAGGGCTCCCAGCTGTTTGATGGCCTCCTGTGATGTAATTCAGTTCTCTGTCTGTCTGCGGCTCTCTCTTTCTCCCTCTCTCTGTCTGTCTCTTCCTCCACAGTCGACACTACCTGAAACACAGAGGATACATCATTAACAAATGAAAAAAACACTTGAAGTCATCAACAACAATCACAAATTAAGATTACAGAGACAGATCCGTGAGCACAAGACTGTCCTCTTGTGAAAGACAGCAGCTCTGTGAGGCTGCACATACAGGCACACAGTGGTGCTTTGAGCTAATGCTAATGTCAGAATGCTAACATGCTCACAATGAGAGAGGGTAGAATGTTTACCATGTTCACCGTCTTTGTTTAGCATGTTAACATGCTAACATTTCCTAATTAGCAGTACAAACAAAGTACAGCTGAAGCTGGGGGGATGTCATTAGTTGTGCAGGTTATGAGTTGTAAAGAAAGCACTGGACACATTAAAAATTTGATCTCATGGTGGCCCTGGAGAAAAAAGTAATTCATCATTCAAAGAAATTACAATTCATCATGACAGGAACATGAATGCATGCATTAGATTTCATGGGAATACATCCAATAGATTTTCAAACATTGCACTCCAAACTACAAATGTAAACCTCATGTTGGCGCTACAGGGAATATAAGGGGATCACTAAAGTCATGAGGATGCATCATGTGGGAATCCTGCACGTCTGAACCAATTTTCATGTCAATCTGTCTGATAGTTGTTGACATATTCCAGCCTGCCTTGGACCAAAGCGGTGAAAAATCTAGTCATCATATTGACAGAGCAACATAGCCATTCCGGACACTATGCTACTTGTGTGGCTAAGAAAAAAGTAAAAACTAAAGTGAAGGGTGAAGATCAAACACATGCTGTTGTTCTGGCACAATTTCTCTCGTATTTCGAATTTTTTGGCAGAACTGTTAAAATACCGCCACATTAAAAACACCAAGCTGTTTTTTCCAAGAGAGCAGCCTCAGAAAGCTCCAGGCTTACTGCTTACTGCATTTAATTGAAACAATTTGTCAACAAGTATGCAGCACGTAAGCACAAGATCAACTTCCAGGGTAACATGCAATGATATTGTATCTCTGCAGGACTGTGAAAACTTGATATTCTCTGTAAAAACTGACATCACTCAGGACATCACCTCCCATGACCAGTGTTCTGTTGTTCTGAAATAAGTCACAGACAGTTCATAAAAGGCTTGTCACTGTTGTGAAGTGCAGAGAATCAACAGGTCCTAAAACTGGATTTAAGCAAATGCATTTGGGCATGTCACAGATGATGCATCCAATATGCAAGGCCACTACAAATGTTTTTCTGCTCCCATGTCAAACAAGTCCCTAAATCAAGTGCATGTATGGTGCTGTGAGCTTAGCCATGTCCTTGCTGACACCACACAGTCAGTCAGATATCGTTGCTTTTCTTTACATCCAAAAAAAGGAAATGGAAATGAACGTTGTCGCCACAAGACCACCAGAGAGGAGAAAGAAGAAGCTGATAACACCTGAAGACACGGCTCGTGTTGAGATTGTCTAGATCAGACTTTCGAGATCAATGTGCTTAATCCTATTATGGACCCAGTCATTTAGACAATGCACAGAAGATTTCGTTGTAGTAGACTCTTTTCTCACCTGGGTCTTTTCAACACATTCTCACTCCGACCTCGTCACATAACGATGTTTGGTCATGGACTGTCCATGTCGAGATACAATATGCAAGGTACTCTGGGTGCGTTGGTTGTTGACGTTCTGGGATGCCGTGTCAAGCGCCTGTTACATGCATTGTCTGTTTCAAAAATACACTTGTGTTTTCATAGGAGATGTAATGTTTGCTCACAGACGCCACAAATTGACGTTTTCTTTCCTTCTACAGAAAACTCACATGATTACATTTTGCAAACAAAAGCATGTGGTTGGGTTAGGAAAAAAGGGTTTGGCTTTACAATCTTACGGGGAGCAAACGCAGGCCTCCATGGTGAAAGTCTGTGCTTGTTGGATCCACCCACCCTTCTCGGACTTCCGCTGCCCTAACTTTTGTTGTTGTCCAGCTGCATTTCCCCCTGACGATGACGGGTGCTGTTAGACAATAAAGGGGGCCGGCTGCATATCATGCCGACGTGAAAGGATACCTTTTTTGTCTGTGTCTGATGCTGGAAGTCACTGACCAAGTGCTGGATTTTGACAACTTCAGAGTGAGACCAGGCTGGTCTTTTGGACCCTAGAATGTTATCCCAACTGAAATCATCCCCACCTCCAAAGTCATCCTTTCAAGAGCACAGCAAGCGGCAGTTGAAGTTTAACACAAATACAAATGTGGAGAATTAAGCTGGTTTGGTCTACAGTGAGGAAAATGTCACCAGTGGTGTAGTAGTAGTTGATGAGGTGGGTGTACCACTAGGTAGATAGGTAGCTTACCGATGAGGAAGTGGGCATACTCTCCTTTATTACAATGGCTGTTTAATTGATAGGTGGGTATACTGTCACTGGATAGAAAAAGAAGTGGGTAAACCCCGTGTCCCTGAGTATACCCTCCACTACACCACTGAATGTCACCATTACAAGAGTAGGAGACCAGAACAGTGGACGTTGATAATGAGGAGGAGTTTGAAATCCGCTGTAAAAGCTGTTCCTCCTGCAATGAGTGCCTTCAGTGTTCCTACCAATTTCCAGGCCATACAGTGTGCTGACAGATGTCCTTGGTTTAGCACACCAATTTCTGCTAAACCTGTCTATCACTCAGGTTGCCTGTGGACTTATATTTTTCAACACTTTAAAACAGGCTTAGAAGCAACTCTCACAAGATCATTCGGAGGCTTTCATGCCGATGGCAACAGAGAGCTCACTCTGGATACTGATAAGATCGTTCTCCTCCTGGCTCCCAGCAGGGGATTTGTTCCGGTGTTCCCCAGATTTACATAGCACATAAAGGGATCATGACAAAGGGTCCTATGTTCACCAGTTCTACACATGTGCTCTTCAGGGGTCCTATGTTCCCAAGTTAATAAAAGGAAGCTGCTAAAGACGTCCCCCACCTCTGTATTCACTTACTAAAGCATGTTTTAGGAAAGGTGACTAAAATCATGACTCAGAGTGATGAACTTGTACTGGCACAGGTCTTTGTTTAAATATAGTTGCTCTTTCTGTCAGCTGTCGGTCAATGCTGGACCGTCGATGAGCATCTGTCTCCCTAGTTGGTGTAGTGTTTCCCACACCACTGCACCTCAGCACCTCAGAGGCCCCCGTCAGCTTTTATTTGGCCAATTCAGCATGTTAAATCACTCTGATTGTTGGTTTAACCCAGCACAGCGCATGCGCCCGCGCGTGCAGCCTGTTGCAGTCGCTCCTGCTTGTTTTCTCGGTTTTCTTACTTTTTTGCTTTAATCTTGTTCAGTTTACAATATATATATGTATGTATATATATTTATTTACGTTTATGTTTGTTAATAATTCCTGTTTATTTAACTATATATTTGTTAATTTGTTAATACTACTGTTTAAATTTCTTATATTTTCACGTATCTTTCCTCTCTTGCAAGGAGCACCTGTAACATAAATAATTTCCCCTCGGGGATCAATAAAGTATTTCTGATTCTGATTCTGAGAAACAGAAGTGAGGAAAGTAAACAAACAGCTAAAGTCAAGAGGGAGTTAAACCAAAACAAAGTTGTTACATAGGTAAGATTACTTTTCTTTAACCATTAAGCGCTTTAGCAGACATCTCATGATGGTTTGTGTTAATGTTCACTGGTGCACAGTAAATACGCTCTGTTCTTTCAACACTGGATTGTGTTATTAATATGCTAACTGGCTAATTAGCATCAAGACGATCTTCCAGTCTCCCTTTTTGAATGACGAATACAGACTACCGCCATCTGCCACTGTGGAGGGGTATTTCCTCTCACACAGGTGAACAGCTGCCATCAACTGTAGTCTTTGCAATGTGTTCATGTGCAACTTTTTGGCTGAGANGAATACAGACTACCGCCATCTGCCACTGTGGAGGGGTATTTCCTCTCACACAGGTGAACAGCTGCCATCAACTGTAGTCTTTGCAATGTGTTCATGTGCAACTTTTTGGCTGAGATCTGGCAACTTAAAGGGAAATTTCGGTTTATTTCAACCTGTCTCCTATCGTCCTAAATTTGTTTCAAGTGACTAGTGACATAAAAATAATAGTTAGCATGTTAGCCGTTAGCCTTGATACAGCCGGGGCGCGTAGTAGCGTCAGACCTGTTAAAACGTAAGTGAACAGGCAACCTTCAAGT
>NC_065529.1:45747618-45750861 GCF_006386435.1 Epinephelus moara | reverse complement strand
AGAACATATAGAAAACGACATGTAAACGTGTTGTTTTACCTTACCGGTGTGCTGCCATGTTTGTTTACCATTTAGCTCTGCTTTCCAAAGCGCGGCCAAAGTATCGCGAGAACAAGCAGCGATCTCATACCGTCTCATACTGTGTCTTATCTGTTTAACAGCTGCGGGACATTTGCTGATCTAGTGGGGTGTTGGGCGTCCAGGGATTAAACACTCAGCACCAAGATGATGTCTTCCTTTGCAGCTGTGAAAAATGTCCACACCACCACATGTTTTGCTCTCTAGTCAGCCTGCAGCCGCTGTTGTCCTTCTGGATGATAGTTCATCAGCCCAGGTTTTTTTTTTTTGTGTGTCCCTGGTGCATCTGTTTGTGATGCTCCCCATGTGTGCATTTGAGCTTATCTGAGTGATGATGAATCTTTTTGCATATTTTACTTATTGATTTTATTTGTTTTTTTTATTGTTGACTGATTTGCCAATGTTTAATTGTTTTTCCTGAGTGTGTCTGAGATGCTTTTGTTTCAGAAGATATAATTTTATACTGGACATTTCAAGGGAAGGGTCAACATGTGCTTTCCTAGAGTAAAGATAAGGAGAAGAAACTGTTGCAGCATGTCACAAACTGTCATATTTACATCACTATTCATGTTCACATCAAACAAGACAAAACATATCTATTTATTTTAGACTTAAGAGGTGCTGGTTGGTGAACCTTTTCACGTTGGCGGGGGTGAACAGCTGCTTCCAGTCTTATATGCTTAACTAGACTAACTGAATGCAGGGCTTTTCTTAACTCAGATGCATGAGATAAATCTCTTCTACCAGCTCTCTGGAAGACAGAAAATAATCATATTCCCCGTAGTGTTGAACTACTCCTTGAACATTTCACAATAAGAGAGACAGAGAGAAAGAGAGGAGAAAAGAGATGTTCAGAGGGGTCCTGGAAAGCTTTAAAAAAGTCGAGCTGAAATGCTTTAAAAAAATCCGAATTTACGATTTACACATTCACTATTGCTCCCATGGACATGCTGAACTCTGCCTGCTGAGTTTAAAGTTTTTGAATCATAGATTGACTCACTTCCACGTATTCCTCCAGAGGAAATGAATGAAGTCCTGCCATAATTTTTGATGCAGATCTCTGTTTTGGTGATTAAGTAAAGACATTTGTTCAGTCATGCTTTTTTTTTTTCCAGCGTGAAGAGAGCTCTGAAATCACATCTTTTTGTCTCCATTTGATTTACACAGGGTTATGCATGCTTTTAGTTTTCCTAGCCTGGATTACTTTGCACTTTATGTTGGTATCAGCCAGAGCTCCCTTCACCGACTGGAACTGCAGCAGAAAGTTGGCGCCTGAATTTTAATGGGAAATAGGAAATACAAACACGTTACTCTGGTGCTAGCCAATTTACACTGGCTGCCTGTTATATTCTATGTTGATTTTAAATTTTAATGATCACATTTGAAGCATTAAATGGCAAAAAAGTGACCAGGGGTGACTAGGCCTTTGCTGTTAAAGCCGCTAGACTGTGAAACACTCTGCCTATTGAAATCAGACATACTAAATCATTATGGCATCTTTTACATCCCTTCTTAAACCTTCCAGTTACAGAAAAGCATTTATGAAATTCTAATATGTTGCTAGGTTTTATCATCCCTCCTTTACTTATACTTTACTTTTATAAGCTTAATGTTATTCCCCCCCATCATTTTATGATCATTGTTTTATTGTTTCTGTTTTTTTCCTGCTGTTTTTTTTTCCTTCAGAAAATTGCTATATAAATAAAGTAAATCGCTATTAATGGCACAATGAAGAAAATCCAGTGTTCGTGCTTGATATATATCTTTTGCAGTGGCATAGTTAGGCCTAGGCACCTGGGGGTTCCACCCTGAATGTTCTATAAACAGCCCCAGGCCTAAATATATGGGGTGTATATATGAGTTGAAAAAATAATAGGTGTAATAACAAAAACAAAACAAACAAAGAAACTAAAAAAAAGACTAGCATTCTGTTCATACTTGAATTTGGAAAATATTCTTAGTTACATTCCACCACTGTTAACATAAATACATACATTCAACTATTTCTCCAAGTAACAGTGTAAATAGGTTCATTTTGTCTACTCAAATTAGATTCAGTGTAGAAAGTTTCTTTTTTTCAGACAATGAGTTTTTAAGGAGACTGAAGTGACAGTCAAAACATGTCAAGGTAAACTATATCTCCTACACTATTTCTCCAAGTCTAGGCAATACATTTTTAATGACAGCTGTTTCTGCTACTCAGCACTCATAAGAATAATTTTTAATTTATTTAATTTATGATTTTTTTTTAATTTTCAATAATCACAAAGTAACATTAAAAAGTAAGAAAAGTAAAAACATTTTTTTAAAAAAGCATCAAATAACTGCTATAGTGTCCACTTTGATTTTACATTTAAGATATATGATGATTATGATGATGAATATGAATAAATATGATGCTTTGTTATCATGTCATTGTTGTTACGTTATAGTATATGTGTATATGTACAGCTCAGTAATGGATTGGGTTACATGATATGGATGAAAATGGGTTGACAAGGCAAATATTTTTCTGGGATAAACAATGTATTGATTCTTGGTCTAAAGATACATTCACATTGGCCTCAATCATCAATATCTTCATAAATTTTTTCAGAAATTTGTTGTTTAAAAAAAGTCCTCAGAAAAGTCCCCGTCAGATTCACGTTTTCTTAAACAGCAGAATAGTCTGAACCTGTGCTCTTATCATGATGAATACCATTGTTCTCCTAAATTAAAGACGCGTGTCAGTTGATCCTAATAAGCGCAGGTAAACACCCTGTAAATCCCTATAGAAGGGCAAGAAACTACAAAACTGTGTGCACACAGGGAGACTTAAGAAGAAGAAAGGTCGAGAAAAAACAAAAGTCTGAGGAGGGTGGAGGACCAGACTCTAAACTCCAAGTCTGTTTTGAAGTGGAAGTGCTTCTGCTGACAGTGAACGCCAATAGAGCTGTCATATTAAGTAGCGTCAAGAGTGGATATAAACACCAAAAGATGCATCAGATGCTAAAAATAGGTGTTAATCAACCACCCAGGCCGCAAACAGCAGACTGTATGCATTACAGCAGCCCAGTAGGACTGAGGACAGAGACGAGTGCTGTGGCACTGTTCAAGCTGTGTGCATGTGTGTCTGGAGAGAAACAGACAGAAGGGGGGGGGGGGGGGGGGGGGGGGGGTGGGGGT
>NC_065529.1:45738258-45747528 GCF_006386435.1 Epinephelus moara | reverse complement strand
GGGGGGGGGGGGGGGGGGGTGAGGGTGGACTCACGCAATGTTTCTGCAAGTATGCCTATTAATATAATAACTTACTGGAAATGCTGCTTCATCAGTTTTTGTCCCACCCACCAGTGTTACTTTCTGGTGTGATCAATCACCAGTTATTAGATGGCTTGGTTCCCATTAATGTAACTGGTGTGAAATGAAGAGTCAGTGCAGTGTTTATTCTAACAGGCCATGATGCTTTTTGCAAAATAATAACTAATTATAAATTACAAAAATATTATTGTAACATAAATACTGTAATATTTTACAACTGTGGAATTAAAGGAAACACATTAACCAATTATTCTGCATAAACATTTCAGCAAAAAAAAACGTGCACAAGAGTGTTAATGAGTGTGTGTAAGAACAACTTCTAGAAAGAAAACATTTCAGTAAGGAACACTTCTGTCAAAGAAAACTTTATTTCCATTTGCAGTATTATATTTGGCGGTATGGCTCTGTTCTGGGGCCTCTCTGCCTTTCCTCGGCCTACGCAAAAAGCCTAAAGTGAAGAGAACACACCTATCTGCCCTTCCATGTGCCTACATGGAAAGCCTTAAGGCAGAAAGAGCACATCTCACTGCCTTTAAGCGCACATACGAGGAAAGCCTGAGGCAGAGAGAGCAAACCTCTCTGCCCTTCCATGCGTCTACATGAAAAGCCTTAAGGCAGAGGGAACAAACCTCTCTGCCCTGCCATGGGCCTACATGAAAAGCATTAAGCAGAGAGAACAAACCTCTCTACCCTTCCATGTGCGTACATGGAAAGCATTAAGGCAGAAAGAGCACATCTCACTGCCCTTAAGCACACATACGAGGAAAGCCTGAGGCAGAGAGAGCAAACCTCCCTGCCCTTCCATGTGCCTATGTGGAAAGCCTTAAGGCAGAAAGAGCACATCTCACTGGCCTTAAGCGCACATACAAGGAAAGCCTGAGGCAGAGAGAGCAAAGCTCTCTGCCCTTCAATGCGTCTACATGAAAAGCCTTAAGGCAGAGAGAACAAACTTCTATGCCCTTCCATGTGCCTACATGGGAAGCCTGAGGCAGAGAGAGCAAACCTCCCTGCCCTTGAGAGAGCAGCAGCAAAGACCCACCGGGAACAGAACAGAGTAGCATCAATGACAAACACAAATGACATTGATAAGTCAGACACAGCATGAAAAGGAGGAGCTGGGGTGGAGGCAGGTTGCAAAGCAGCTTGCAGAGGAAGATCTCATATTTTACCATTGATTGTTGACACTAGACGGTATATTACAGATCTGTCCACTGTGCTGTTTGAACGATGAAAATGAGTTCCATTTTGTTTCCTACTGTATTTTTTATTGTGAATTATTTTCACACTTGAGACATATACTATGGATTAGCTAGTTATTTGGAGAAGGCCATGGAGAGGAGAACAGGAGCTCTTTATTTAGATGGCCTGTGAATGTTCCGTGGTTCCTTTTGTGAACAATTAATTTGGAATGTTCTTTTTGTATTGTGGTTTGTTTGTAATTTTGGCTTGTTTGTGTTTCTTTTCCACATGTTTTGTTTTGTATATGCAATGTCCAGATGGATGGCTGTAAAAAAAAAAAAAAGAAGCTGTTTATAATGGCATGTGGGATGGGCCAAAGGCATGACACCAGAATAAATAAAAATGAATGAATCAATGTTTCATTTTAAAGGCTTCACAGGTGTTTTCAGTTATGTTGCTGATTTGATCTGCTCGGTTTGGAGTTGTGTAACCTCTGCTGGGATTTACATGAGGTCAACATGGACTCATTATATTGATAATATTATAAATTGCCCAAATATAAAACTAACAGGTGAGCCCCTGCAAGCATGTTTTTTTTTATTTTTATATCTTGTGCATGATAATAACTTTTATTCATTTATTTTCCATAACCACTTATCTTGTTATGGGTCATTGTGTGTACAAATTATTATCTTGTGGGCATGAGACAAAAAAATATTGCGTAGTGAGTACTTTTCTTTATGAGAATAAGAACATATTGCTGGTTATACATTTACTTTTTTAGAAGTACAGTTTTTTTACTTGTAACTGAGCTATTTTACCCTGTGGTATTGTTACTTTTACTAAGGAGAAGGATCCGAGCACTTCTTACAGAACTGTACCGTTGTCTACAAAGCACAGAGAAGAGCCATACTGCTGCATTTGGGTGACATATTTATTTATTATGACAGCCATGCTGACAGTACTTTATTCCCCTCACCTCATCAATTTGCCAAAACAGTATCACAGATGCTCAGCATGCACAGTGACATCTACGATGGTCAGGCAGGCAAAATAATAAATAATATGCGGTGCATGTTCCAAGATCAAAGGCTGCCCTCAGCCATCTCTTTAGCTGCTGTATCACAAACACATAATCAGAAAGATCTGACATGCCTGCTGTCTCCTGCACATTATGTCATCTGGGAGGCGCTGCAGCTTTCACCAACAACTTTACAGCCTCCTTTCCACCAAGCAGTCCGATTCAGTTCAGTTCGGCACACTTTAGAACAGTTATTTTTCCATTCCGTTGTGAAAAGTTGTGGATGGTACCAACAGAACTGTCCCCATTTTTCAACACCCTTCTGTTGGGGTACCCAGCACCCTGTTCCAGTACTAAAAGGTGGGGCTAGAAACACTGCAGTTCATTTTCTCTCTTGCTCAGGACTGAGTTGTGGCTGGTTTTGAGGCTTGTATAACCACTGTTCATACCGTGGCAGGTTTTACATACAGTAGTAAATTATAGACGAATTCGGCGAGCGATTTGTGTATGCCGCCATCTTGCGGCGACGCCATTGCTGCGGTGGCATGTGTCAGTCATCAATTCATAATGCTGTCAGTGTGAACTTACTCTCTGGCCTCCGGTAACTGATGAAGGTATCTTAAAGGAGTACTGATATTAATATAGAGCTTAATCATTTGTTTGAGTGATAAGCAGGAACGATTAGAGCAGGGGTGCCCATTACGTCGATCGCGATCGACTGGTCGATCGCAAAGGCATTGTGGGTAGATCGCATGGCATTGAAAAAAAAAGTTGGCGCCAGCCTATCATCCGTCCTCACAATGACATCTGACCTGACCTTTCTCTGACACACGCGTCACTGTGCATGCGCATACAACTGCGCTAAGTGCTGCAAAACTCTAGCAAGCTAGCGAGTAAGAAAGGGGATAAAAATGAGTGGAAAAGCTGGACCAAGTAAAAAGCCGAAGACCTACCACTACCATACGGAGTGGGAGGAGGACTTCTTTTTCACAATGTCATTTTCGAAGTGCGTTTGCCTCATCTGTCAGTCTACAATTGCTTTACCGAAGAAGGGAAATGTGGAGCGCCATTTTCGGACTGTTCATAAAAACTACGACACCGAGTTCCCTCCGAAAAGCGAGCTGAGAAGGAGAAAGGTGAAGGAACTAAAATCCCAGCTGTCCGGACAGCAGTCATTTTTCTCACAGCTAACTTCAAAGGCAAGGGCAGCCACTGAAGCATCGTTCCGGGTGAGTCACTTCATCGTTAAAAACAAGAAATCCTTCCAAGATGGAGAGATGGTAAAAGAAGCATTTGTTGAAGCAGCCGACTCGTTGTTCCGAGACTTTAAAAACAAACCAGAAATACTAGCTTCGATCAAAGCTCTCCAGCTATCAAGAAGTACAGTAACACGGCGCAGTGAAGCCATGGCTGAGGATTTGACCCAGCAACTTTGGAAGGACATCGCAGATTGTGAGTGTTTCTCACTGCAGTTGGACGAGTCTACAGACGTGAGTGACACAGCACAATTGTGCATTTTTATTCGGATGGTGTTTACTGACATGACTGCAAAAGAGGAGCTGTTAACAGTACTGCCCATGAAAGAACACACGCGAGGAGAGGACATATTTCAGTCTTTCAAAAACTTTATCGAGAAAACCCAGCTCCCAGTCTGCAAATTGGTGTCCATCACCACGGATGGCGCACCCGCCATGGTTGGCCGCTCGAATGGATTTATCGCCAAGTGCAGGGAGGACGATGATTTTCCGGACTTCCTCAATTACCACTGTATTATACACCAACAAGCATTATGTGCAAAAATGCTCAACATGAAAGAGATAATGGATGTGGCAACAAAGATCGCCTGTTCTATTCGGGCCAGATCTCTTCAAAGACGGCTGTTCCGTGCACACCTGGAGAAGGCTGAGTGCGACCACTCTGAGTTGTTGTTGCACACCGACGTGAGATGGCTAAGTCGAGGGAAATTCCTGCAAAGATTTCGAGAGCTCTTGCCGGAGATTAAGGAGTTTTTCCGTGAAGGTAAACATGCAGATTATAACCAACTAAATGACCATCAGTGGCTGCTGGACTTGGCATTTTTAACTGATCTGACCAACATGTTGAATGACCTTAATCTAGAGCTGCAAGGAAAAGACAAAACTGTGATCAATATGATCAGCTCAGTTAATGCTTTCAAACGAAAAATGCAACATCTCTCCTCAAAGCTCCACCGCCATGATTTGGCAAACTTCCAGAACCTCGCGGCAGAGCTGGAGACACAAGAGCAGTCATGTGCGCAGCTTGACAGTGCACGCTACATAAAGCAAATTGACAATTGTCTGTCAGAGTTCGACAGACGCTTTCAAGACTTTGCTTTACTCGAGCCAGTCGCTACATTCATGTGCTACCCTTTCCAGGAAGATGCTGAGGTTGTTTCACTGGCATCAAAAGTTGCAACACTGTTTCACCTGAACTCTTCTGGAGTGGAGGATGAGATTCTGACACTTCAAGCCGACATTCAGCTGAAGGCCAGAGCTCATGGACAATTCTGGAACTTACTCACAGAGGACAAGTACCCCAACATCAGGAAATGTGCTACCTTCTTGACTGCATTATTTGGCTCCACTTATTTATGTGAGTCAGCCTTTTCCCACATGAAGATCATTAAGTCCAAGTACCGTTCCACCATGACTGATGAGCATCTGGAAGTCTGCTTGAGGCTGGCTATCAGCAGCTACTGTCCGGACTATGCATCCCTGGCTGATTCCATTCAGTGCAAGTCATCAGAGTAAGGTAATGACAAAAAAAATGTACAGAGTTGTATTGTGCAATATAGGTTGATGCAGTAATGCAAGGTACACCAGCATATACTGTACATATAAAAATAATTCTCAATATATTTATAAATAATGTGTTTTGCATTTTTAGTAGGTGGTAGATCATTTTGACTCGGTCATGTCATAAGTAGCTCTCAGGCTGAAAAAGTGTGTGCACCCCTGGATTAGAGTAATAGGGAGATAACAGACTGTATCATTAAACACTGTGTAATATAACGTTAGCATACGTTACATGTGCTGACGTTAGCAAGCTAGCAGCGTGACATTTAATCATTATGGACAGGCTACGTGACCATCACATCATATTGAAGGCGGTGTAAAATTTGCCTGACCCATCCGGGGCTCAGGTAATTTTGACCCTCAATCAGAGACCTGTAATTACCGTTTTTCTGGTCATCGGAGGCCAGGCGATCAATAAAATATTCTTAAATACCTAAAACAAAACACAAACACGTGTTGTTGTTGTTTTTAGTCACGTAGCCTGTCCATAATGATTAAATGTCACGCTGCTAGCTTGCTAACGTCAGCACATGTAATGTATGCTAACGTTATATTACACAGTGTTTAATGATACAGTCTATTATGGCACCTCTCCAGCCACCAGTCCACGCTCCATATTTGGTCCGCACGGGGACTCGAACAGGCAACCCTCCGGTTCCCAACCCAAGTCCCTATGGACTGAGCTACTGCAGCAGATGTTTGAGTTGGGTGGGCGGGGTGGATGGTGGATAGGTCCAACAATGTTTTTTTTACCTCAACTCAACCAAGTGTGTTTGTTGTTGTTGTTTGTTGTCAATTCGCAGTGCTGTACTGTCTTGTTTACTTTATTTTGAAAGGGACTGTATACAAACTGTACATTTCCGGTGAAAACGGGAGTGTATTTTAAAGACTGAGAGTAAACAATTTAATTCACCATGCTGACTGCTGGCAACTTTTAAGGTTCCTTACTTGGGAAATCTCCAAATTAGGTTGGTTCTGTAACAGCTAAATGCCTATCCTACGACAGGATGAGATTTTTTCCTGAATGCAGTCAGGAAAAATGATTCTGTAATTCCAAAAAACAAATATCACTGTGAACTGAGATAAGCTAGGATTTCAGATCTAGGCGGATTCTGTAATAAGGTCCCTATGTGCTGACACATTCGCCATATCAACTTCAGTAGGTGATAATATGACATATAATGGTTTCACCGCCCCCTAGTGGCAAGGCAAAAATAAGTACAGATTTAACCTGCTCAGATCCCTCATCCATTCCAATGAACAAAACTTTTCCAGGATGTCCAGATCTATGATTACTGTCACTGACTGCAGTGGAGCTGCACCCATTTTTTTAACAAGTGTGGCTGACTGTAAGGCAAGGAGGGAGCGCAAGGTACGTTTCAGTCTGTTGACTATCTTCTTAAGTACATAATTTGTATTTAAACGTATTTGAAAGATTTACAGCTTTTACTCAGGATTTTTTTCCAAAATATCCATCCATGGATCTGAGTGTCACCGCAACATAAATAGGTTAATAGTATTTCAACAGCGAAATACTGATCTAATTTGATTTTTCTAATGATACAGTCAGCTTATAATACATTGTATTGATTTATACAGAATATTAGTCTCCGGGGATTTTCTTTTAAACTATAGTCGGGTGATACAATACAAGAATTCACAACTTAGGCAAACCTAACAGTAACCACAAAGTAAGAACAAACACAAACACATGGAAATAAAATTAAGAAGAAGCAAACAAACAAAAATCATCAACAGCTGTACTCACAACCAGTGTTGACTTTCATATACTTCATTGTGTTTTATTTGATATCCCCATACTTCTGACTCTGGACAACTCTTCTTTCAAGTTTATGGATATTGAAGCCCAGTCTCTCACAAAAGCCTCCAGAGTTCCTCTCAGCACATGTGATAATCTCTCCAATGGCAAGACAGAAGTTTTACACACCGCAAACTGTAATGCGTGCAGCATACAAAGCTATTCTAAGAATGTATCTGTACCTGACTGTGTTCATAGCTGGAATCTAATCCCAGTACGAAATGATGTGGATTTAGAGGTATATCAATCCCAAATATTTTCTTAATCTCACTTTGGACTGACATGAGATGATTGTGAGTGCCAAAGCTATTTTAACATTTACGACCTAATGTTGAGCAGGAAGGATCATATTCACAGATGGGGTTACATGCAGTCTGTGAATAATCTTATATTGGGTCTCAGGATTTGTCAGAACATGTCATTTTCTTTGCATTTAACAACATTTTTCTCCACATCTCATCATCCAGATAGGACCCAAAATCTTCACTCCAGCACATTTTACTGGTGATAGGGATTTAAACCAACATTTGTTCATAAATATAAAACTAAGAATTTTCCTCTTTAAATAAAAAGCTTTCAGTAATATCTTTTCAGGTTGATTAATGTTCAAACCATTTTTTTTATATTGGTATGGACTGGATATATCAATCAATCAATCAATCAATTTTATTTATAAAGCCCAATATCACAAATCACAATTTGCCTCACAGGGCTTTACATCATACAACATCCCTCTGTCCTTTGGACCCTCACAGCGGATAAGGAAAAACTCCCCCAAAAAAACCCTTTAACAGGGGAAAAAAAACGGTAGAAACCTCAGGAAGAGCAACTGAGGAGGGATCCCTCTTCCAGGACGGACAGACGTGCAATAGATGTCGCTATTTATATCCTAAGATATAAATAGCGAGAGAAAAAAAATGTGTTTAAGGGAGATTGAATTCAATTCTTGGTTGTGAGAAAGATTTAAGAGTCCCATCTGAGAAGAGATCTTGTATTTTTAGAAATACCAGCATCTTTTCATGATTTAAAACCCACATCTGAACAAGATCAGGATTACAAAAAATAAGTGCCATACAGAATATTGACTCATAATCCCAAAAATGCCTATACGCACTTGATTCATGTTTAAGAGTATTTCTAACATTAAATTTACCTTTCATTCCCTGTAGCGACATTGCATTATTTATAAATGGTATGGTTGAAAGAGCGGTCTCGCATTCTTTGTTTTTCTTCCCCAGTCCAGAAAAGTAGAATTAAGGTCATTTTTAATCCATTCCTTTCAATTCAATTTTCAATTTCATTTTAATTTTAAATCCAAATATCACAAATCACAATTTTCCAGGACAGACAGATGTGTCATAGATGTCATGTGTAAAGAACAGATCAACATAATAATTCACGAAAATCCATATGACAAAATGATACCTAAAGAGAAGGAATATCTAATTTTCAGTGATATTTAATCTGTGATATACTCTAAATACTGTAATATTTTACAACTGTGGAATTAAAGGAAACACATTAACCAATCATTCTAGAAAGAAAACATTTCAGTAAGGAACACTTTAGTCAAAGAAAACTTTATTTCCATTTGCAGTATTATATTTGGTGGTGTGGCTCTGTTCTGGGGCCTCTCTGCCTTTCCTCAGCCTACGCAAAAAAGCCTAAAGTGGAGAGAACACACCCTGCCCTTCCATGTGCCTACGTGGAAAGCCTTAAGGCAGAAAGAGCACATCTCACTGCCCTTAAGCGCACATACGATGAAAGCCTGAGGCAGAGAGAGAAAACCTCCCTGTCCTTCCATGCGCCTACATAGAAAGCCTAAGAGAGCAGCAGCAAAGACCAATGACAAACAGAAATGACATTGATAAGTCAGACACAACATAAAAAGGAGGCAGGTTGCAAAGCGGCTTGCAGGGGAAGATCTGATATTTTACCTTTGATTGTTGACACTAGACGGTATATTACAGATCTGTCCACTGTGCTGTTTGAACGATGAAAATGAGTTCCATTTTGATATTTAATCTGTGATGCCCAGTGATAGTACATTATATCTGGCAATGCTAACCCCCCTCTGTCCACTGGTACCTGCAGTTTCAACCTGATCTCACAGAAATACGTGAAATGACCACGACCTCTTAACACCGCATTCCGTGGTGGCAGCACGTAATGGGTTGAAATTACATGCTGCAATATAAAACATTTTGTTAATAATAAAAAACAAATGTAATCTCAATGTGACCACGCCAGCCGGCGGGACTGTGGCTGAACCACTTCCAATGTTCATTCATTCATTCATTCATTCATTCATTCATTCAATCGCGTGTTCAATGTGTGTGTGTGTGTGTGTGTGT
>NC_065529.1:45733848-45736807 GCF_006386435.1 Epinephelus moara | reverse complement strand
ATAACAAATATCTAGAACAGCCGAACTATCACGTTATTATCATTATTATTATTATTGGTGGGAAATTATAACAGAGGAATATATTTGCCGTTTTAATATCAAGAACACTTGTGTGTTTTTTGCGTTTTTGTGTGTATACAGGAATGTTAAAGATATCATTGAGGAAAACGAGGTTGACGTGACGTGATTGAATCAGGGAATCCGTGTGTCCACCACGGGAGAGGANAGGTTGACGTGACGTGATTGAATCAGGGAATCCGTGTGTCCACCACGGGAGAGGATCCTAATTGACTTTACATTGGCATTGTTTTCGTGGTGGCAGCACGTAATTTCAACCCATTACGTGCTACCACCACGGAATGTGGTGTTAAGAGGTCGTGGTCATTTCACGTATTTCTGTGAGATCAGGTTATGCAGTTTCTACAGTTTAAGTCTGGGGCGCTTATCCTTCCACACAAGGTTACAAATCAAACTAGGTAGTGATTTCAAAAACGTAGCTGGACCATAATTCGGTAAAATCTGCATTGGATATAGTAGCCTTGGTAAAACATTCATCTTTATAGAAAAGTTTCAACATATCGTTTTATGGAGATACTTCAGAAATTGAGGATATTTTGAGTCGCAATGATGAATAAAATATAAAATATATGCAGTGTGTTTTACAGCAACACTTTATTCACAGATATTAGTTAAGCATTCATAAAAAAATATGTTTTTTGTTGAAAAAAGGTCTGTTAAGACAAATGGTCTTAACAGACCTTTTTTCAACAAAAAACTTATTTATTTTTTTTTACTATTAGGGAGTTTCTGCGTTAGGAGTCTTCGTCTATTGGTACGGACAGTAAAAAAAACACATGCAAGTAATTTTTTTTTTTTTTTTTTTTTGCTAATAATTTACGAGTACATTTGAGTAGAAATCCATCACTATAATATTTGTTTGTGTTTGGAACATAATTGTGCTCTAAAGAAGGAGAATTTTTCCACAGAAAAGAATCTTGGATTGGAACATGGTTTATCAGACTGTCTCACTTACAGTAATGTCAAACAGAGATTCTGTTGGTTCCTTGAAAGCTGCCTGTTTTCATGCTTATAGGTTAAAATAACTGCCCCTGCATGAACAGTATGACGGACTCGGTGCTTATTAGATGTGACATCTGAGTAGGCTGTGATATGAACCCTGCACATTTACAGGCTTTGATATGCAACTGTGGACAAAAGAGAAGAAGCTGGAACATATAAATATAACAGACTATATCAAAAATTACTGGAGGTCATCATCAGTGTTTCTGCACTGAGGGTTATCAGTCTTTGTGATGATGTTGCCTCCTCTGCTGGAGGACAAAGTACCTTGTCTCGAATACCGACCAGTGCAGAAACACACTCCTGCTGGCACTCTCACACGTGGAACTTTGTGCAGAGATTAAAATACCTGTTTGAAGCAGGTGGTCCAAGGCCAGCAGTTTCCCTCTTGTGATGTATTTATTTTTATTTTTTATTTTTTTTGCTGCTTGTCATGCACTTTAAATCAGTTTCACCCTTCACATAAAACTTCAGATGGAGTTCATTCTTTGGCTGAAATTTTATACTTTTTCCAAGTTGTGCTTCACCTGAGCAGTTTACTGCCAGCGTGAAGGGCTGAATTCCACTCATGCTAAAAATGTGTGGAACTGATGTTGGACAAAAGCATAACTATAAAGACCAATGTTATGTAACTGTTACCTTCACACAGGCTTTACACGTCCACCATGTTCCTTCCCTTTGGTGCATCAAATAGGAAATGCAAACGTGTGTGGTAAGCGTTGACATTTCCAATCGCCTCAGCTCTGCTAAGTTCAGTTAAATTTAAGCTCTTATGTCTTAAGTCTTGGTGATGCTCTTTGTGGTTGGCGTTGACACGGTGGTGGCGTGTGGCTACAGGTTGGTCATCGGGATGAGGAAATTGACTCACCCTCCTCTTCCGTGGCTCTACTGGCTGGCACGGTCGAGATTTTCAAATTTAAACATCCAGAAAAAGAGGGTGAAGATGGGCATCAGCCACAATCCAGACCACACTGACAAACAAGCATCTTATCTTCCATCTCTGCATCCATATCTACATCGGAGGCATCATGGAAAGCGTGGAGGAATCAAACATTAACTGCGAACACTAGAATGGGGAATTTTCTGCCACACTAACATCCTGCTAGCCATTGCCGAGCGTTGGATAACAAAGTGGATGACCTCCATGACGCATCACTTTCCAACTCAATATCAGTAACTGTAATATCCTTGGTTTCATGGAGACTTGGCTAAATCCTGATATACCGGACAGCATTCAACCAGGTGAACCTTTTCCTAGATGGTGATCTGACAGAGCAGTGGACTGTGGTTAGAGAAGGAGGTGTGTGCTATATATTTGCTGTGAATAAGGATATTATAGTGGGAATGTGGGGTGGTGTCTTGCTCCTGCTCACGCTGTGCCACAAGAAGAATAATACTTTGGATCACCGTTCCGAGGCAGCTGCAGAGCAACGCTGCTCGTGTTCAGCAGGTGTGACCACGTGGCCATCTTGTTAAAGTCAAGATATGTAAACAAACCATGACGTGCCAACAATGTCACAGATGACATGGATTCACTGAGTCTGTGGTGGATTTAATTTGTTAAACAACAGAAGCAACTGTTCTGAAACTACAGTAAAATCATTCCACAACCAGAAACAATGGATTATCTGAATCATCTAGAAACATGACAATTGACCTTTTGCCAAGCCCCGCCCCTTTGTGATGGTCCAACAAGCTGTCGGAGTAAGCATGGAGCCCACACTGTAACTAACTGCACTCCCTGAAGATATATTATCATATTTGTTGTAAAAATGAAAGAGTGATTCCAGAGAGAAGCAGACAGAGGGGTCTACAGTCTGTGTTTGAAGGATATATCCAGGATGTCAAACTGACTCAGCAGCAACAACAGGTTAAAAAG
>NC_065529.1:45723966-45732248 GCF_006386435.1 Epinephelus moara | reverse complement strand
GTGCCAAACGGTGCCAATCCCCTTTGATCTGACATCAGATGTGACGGGACAGTCGATATAGAGACACATTTATGTGCTGATTGCAGATAGTTGAATTGAATAGTGGGTATTTATTGCATTGTTTATGTGCCTGACATTCTGGAAACCTGCCTGTGAGGTTTTGGTGACGTGTGCGCACTGTCCGCTGGTCAGCCAAACTTCCACTTACACCGGCTGCGCTCCGCTTGCGCTGACAGTAGACCTGGTTTCAGCTGGCGAGCTTTTAGCACACCTTCGGCGAAGCCTTTTGGCATGAAACTGTCACTGCGCCAAGCTGGATCTGTCAACACCTCTCCCGCTGCGCCGCCACACCCATCTCAGCACACCTTGGTCTGCCAAACTACCAAACTGAGCGCGCCTTGGGTTGCGCCGCTTGAAACTAGCTCTGCGTGGGCAAAGGCAAAATAGCAAACTGCTTAAAACTCTGATAAATACTCTCAGCTATAGTGCCACTGACATGTCAATTGCATTTCTGCATGGCTTTACTCATTCTATAACTACTATGGCACACCGCACCATAACATGTAGAAGTTCTGCAGTAGACCCGTAAATAAAGAGTAGAAACTATGGACAACAGAACAGAACAAACAGAACACAAATCTACAGGAACTGTGTGCCGGAAGGAGAGGAGACGGTTGGTGACACAAAGGGCCGGATCTACTAAGATCCCAATTTGCATGTACTAATTTGCCTGCGCAATCTAGAATTTTGCGTGTGGGGCTGAACCAACCGGGTGATTTACTAAGAGTGATTGCGTAAATGACAACAGGTGCAAACGTGTTGGAGACACCTTATTTAAATGAGGGTTTTGCGTGTTTTATGATTTGCAGCATGGCGAGTTTGGAGAGAAAGCGCAAAGTGAATTTCGACCCTGTGGAACAATAGGTGTTGGTAGATGAGGCCACTAAACACTTAAATGAGCTACAGCAAAGAAACCTGACTGTCTCACAAAGGAACGCTATATGGGAAGAAATCTGTGAAAAGTAAATGCTGTTGGTAAAACGATGCCAACAGTGGATGAAGAGAAAAGCAGATATCAAGACATCAGAAGAAGAACAAAAGAAAAATTGGCGTATCATAAAACGTCTGCAAATAAAACAGGTGGGGGCACAGTAGATGAGATGCCTCTGACCAACAGCCAGGGACCGGAGAGGGAGGAGAGGTGTGCACGGCGGGCAAGTTCCACCTCCGTAAAAGGAAACACGAGTATTTCGTTTGATAATAATGTTTGGTCGGCGTTCTCCTCCAGCATGACATTATGCTCCAGCCCGTGTTGCTTGCTTCACATGAGGGTGAAAAATGCGTACTCTGCGTCTTCTTTCATTGTTTCGATGTCTCCTTCTTGCAACAATAACCGCAGCCATGTGTGCGCAATTACGCATACAAACCGTTTGCACCTCCCTTTGACACGTGTTAAATATAGACGCAGTTTCTATTTGCAAAATTGCTTTCAGGTTTGATAAATCACTCTGTGTGTGCTAGATTAATATATTTACATTTTCTCCTCCCAGCACACGCACAATTGTGTGTAAGCGCCCCATATTGCATATTCATTGCAGCAAACGTACTAACTGGATGCAGATGCGCTATTTTGCACCTTTAGAAAGACGCAACCCTTAGTGAGCACTGTTAGTAAATCAGTTTGTGCACACGTTTTTATACACTCTAACCTTTAGTAGATCCGGCCCAAAGTACAATATAATGCTTTAGAGTGCAACACAAAACTGATCGCAGACTCCTTAAGATCTTACGTTCAAGATCTGTTTATGCTCCTAAAAACATTAGTGAGTAAAGAACTTTAAACAGTGAAGATAATTCATCACTTTGCTAAACAGACAGGACGCTGCGCCGCATCCATCCAGCCTTTTGTCTTTAATTTAATTGAGGGGAAACGTTTGAAGAAAGTAAATCTCTCCTTTAAACTCCACAGGAGTTGCTCCTGCTGTGCGGCGGCTTGTCAGACTAAAAATGTGAGTATGATTAAAATTTGTATAAAAAGCAAAAGATGTGTAGATTTTATGTAAGCAACGTTTCAAAAAGCATTTAAATGATTGTATTTCAGTGCACAGCAGGCCCTGACTACACACTGACACACAGAGAGAAATTGCATTAAAGGGTTTTGTGTAGTTTTGAGAGGTCTTTGAGGGCGCCTCCATCGATCAAAGCAATAATAATATCAGAACACAGATTTATAGCTTACTTCTGACTTGCTCCAAGCAGGTGAGTAGTGGAGGGCGCAGGAAAGAGTTAACACTAAAACTGCTGGGTGCAGCTGACAATGAAACCTTCCTAGAAGTTGCCACTTTGCTGAACAGGTGCAGGGACAAGAAAAACCTGACTGTTCTACAGACAGTGTCTTATCAGAGTACAGCTGATAGAATGAAACATTGAAAATATTTATATACTGACTTTACATGACCGTAACCACTGATATCTCCTCCCAAACTGGGAGTTCCGTTTTCACCTGACATACACATAAAGCTAGCATCCAATTCTTAGTTTATCTCTAAATCCTCTCATGGCATTAATATGTATCGTGAACATTACATTTGTTCTAATATACATTTCTGCAAAAGAGTGTGCGCATATTGCATAAACTGCTGTGGGCCCCTCTTCCTGTAAAGACTTTGAATTAAAAGCAGACAGTCTGCTCAGTGAGGCTCTGGTTGACTCCATATTTCACCGTAGATGAGTCACAAAGAGGGAAATTCGGACAAAGGAGGGAAGAAAGAGAAGCAGACACAGATTCACATGACATCCCTGTTTTCAATAAGCAATCTCTAAAGATGAAACCAGGAGATCACCTGATATTTATAACCGTAGAGTTACTCCAATTCCAACCTCAGTTCTTTGAAGCTTTTAGACCTACTGATCAGGAAAGGTTTATATCTGTATTTTTACTTTTCTGTTTCATTAACTGTCAATAAATGAGTGTCTTGTATTAAAAAAAGGTAAAGTTTCTTATTTATAAAATGACAAAATACATATGAGGACATCTCACAACCTAATTCAGTAGGTAACTTTTATAAAAATAACTTTTTCCATGTATACTTTATTAATCCCAAAGTGGAAATTCAATGTCCTCACTCTGTTGTCATATATACACAGGCCTGAAAGACACACACATGCACAAACAGGACCTATACATGCATTAAATGGAGAGATGTCAGAGTGAGGGGGCTGCTCATGGACAGGCCCCTTGCTCAAGGGTACCTCAGCAGTGCCCAGGAGGTGGAATGGCACCTTTCCAGCCACCAATCCACGCTCCATATTTAGTCCGGACAGTCCCACAGTCCAAAGACATGCACCCCCCTAATCAATTGGTAGCCTATAATAAGGCATGAATTGGTATATAAAAGATTCTGATTTATGCTAAGCTGATGTTAAGATGACTTTCAGAAGAAAGCACATCAGAGACCAACATGCTTGAAAATGTTTGAAAAGAGTGACGAGTGGATCAGCTGTCTCCAACTGCCCTTACTCGGTGGCCCCATTTTGACTCCAATTTAGAGCCACAGAGGGGACAATCTCATAAAATGTGTTTTTCGTTGGACCTCCAACAGGCAGCACAATTAGAGTTGTTAGTCTTCTGCCAGAAGAATCAAGTAACATTCTTCCGGCTGATTTTTTTTCCAGGAGGGAGACCTTGTCATTAACCGTTGCTGTCTGCACATCCTGTTCCAGTGTTACTGTGAAATTACCCTCTGCTTCCCATCTTGATTCAATAATCAAAGCATGTTCTCCACTTTGAAGAAAATAACATTATTAAGATATTACTCGTCTTTACAGGCTTTTTGGAAAATATCAAGAGTATCCTTTTTCAATAGTGGTGTCGTCTTTTGGAAATTTCTTGCCAATAAAATCTCTGTGTAAATACCAAAAGTGGTCATGACTCTGCAGACTAAAGTTGTCCTCAAGGTCCTGGAAGCCTAACACTGTGAAGGGAGTTTGGCAGCGAATGTCTTTCTTTTTTTAATTCTATATCACCTCATAGGCATAATCACAGTCCGAGAATATCTGCTTGTTATTTGCCTGAACTTTCTTCTCCCAAGATGGTTTCTTTGATGTCAAAATCCAGAAAGTGTATAACGATGGACCTTGGAGTAGCATCGAATCCTGGCGTCTGTGTCAGAGCTCTGAGTGCACTGAATTGGAAGAACATACTGTTGGGTCAGGGGAGGCAAGTTTGGCAGGTTTTCTGAAAACTGAATCATCGAGTCGCCCTCAGAGTCGTCAGGCACACTGTACATCCAAATGTTGTTTCTTCTGGATCTGCTTTCCAGATCGGTCACGTTTTCCCACTGCTTGTGATGGTCTTCCAGCAGACATAGCAGGGCCTCATTAGTTACACTGTCGCTTGCGTCCACATCTGAAATGCGCTCCTGCGGTGACAGCCTGGCGTTGACCTTGGAATGTCACTCTAACCTCAGCTCAGAAAATAGCTATGTGTATTTTTCTTTTGAAGTTGTGGAGATCTTTAGAGATAGAAAACATTTCACAGACTAGCTCGTCTCCAGACTCAGTTCTTTTCTGCTAGCTAGCAAGACGCCATTGTCCTCGTCGTGGGGCTCTATTATTTTTAAGGTACCCGCCTTTTCAAACTCCTTTGACCCTTGTGTGATTTCCTCCAACTCATTTCTCTTCCCTCAAAGTTTGTGAGGTGACATTGTCAAGTAAGGGGTTGTTTTCAAGACCGATTTAGACAGAGTCAATGACTATGCTTCCATCCTGAGCATGGCTTCACTGGTACCAATGCCCTACTCGGACTGCCTCTACCTTAACTTTTGCTGTTGTCCCACTGTGTTTCCACTGTGTTTCCCCTGATGCCGCCGGGCGCCGTTGAATGATAATGGCAACTGACCGCATGTCATACCGACAGGAAAGGACATCTTTTTTCGGTGGTGTCTGATGCCAAAAGTTACTGACTAAGCGATGGCATCATAGCCATGATATTCATTGACGCTGTCAATCTAATGTCACTTTTCAAACTTTTAAGTTGCAATCTCTGCTCCAAGAAGTTTTAGTTATTGATTACAAATATCATGTTTTTGCTCATCAAATTGTGTCTGATTCATCTGCGCTTGTATGTCACGTATTTACTTTATTTATGCATTATATAAAGTCGAAAATGACCTTCTCCTCTCCTCTGAGACTGGCAAACTTCAACATCCTCATCCTACTTGACGTGAGTGCAGCATTTGACATCATCAACCACTTCATCCTTCTCTCTCGCCTTGAAACGGCTCTCAACATCACTGCACCACTGCACTCTTCTGGCTCAAATCCTACCTCTCCGACAGATATCAGTACATCAGCATCATGCTCCCCTCTGCCAAGGTGTTCCCCAAGGTTCAGTTCTCGGCCCCCTCCTCTTCCTCTTCTTCATTCTCCCCTTTGGTCTAATAACCCGCCGTCATGAACTTCAGTTCCAGTGCTTCACCGACGACACTCAGCTCCACATCTCCACCAAAGCCATCACTCCTGGCACTCACTCTACCCTCACCAACTGCATCACTGGCTCACCTACCCCCATGTCCGTAACCCCAATCCCTCTCCTTTGACCAACACATCAAACACATCACCAAAACAGCCTTCTTCCATCTCAGAAACATCGCCCGCCACCATCCGTCGCTCTCCTTTTCAGCTGCAGAGGCTCTCACTCACGCATTCATCACTTCCAGACTCGACTGTTGCAACAGTCTCCTCTATGGCTTGTCAGACAAAACACTCAAGAAAATACAATACATCCAGAATTCAGCTGCTCCTCTTCTCACACACTCCTGCACCTGTGACCACATCACCCCCCGTCCTTCATAACCTCCACTGGCCCCCTATCCGTCAGCATATCCACTTCAAACTCCTCCTAATTGCCTATAAAGCCCCCCACAGCCTGGGTCCCCCCCTACCTGTCTGAGCTCCTCCACTGGCAAACTATATACCTTGTTTTGTGTGTTTTAATCACTTATACCTGACACAAGCTCATTAAGGAACTGAACTTGAAACATCAATGAAAATCAAAACACCTCATTTATTGCCAAATACTCACAATTTCTTTCCAACAACAAACTTGACCTTGTGTTTTACATGTAAAAGCTTAATAAAGTCATCATACTTTGCAGCACAGTCTTGAAATAATATAAGCCCAAGAAAGCTATGGCGTCCTGCTCCATAAAAGCAGCAGGAATTCTCAGAACGGCCTCAACCTCAGACAGTAAAAAATGAATTTGACTTCAGGGAGCAATATGAAAACAGCTTATTTGGTTTAATCTTGAGTGGTGTGCTCAAGTTCATGAACTGGACTTAAATCCACCGTTGTGGAGGACCTTGGTATGCTGAGCAGCAACGAAGAGGCCAAGTTTGTTTTTTTTAAGTTTCTTGCCAAAGCAATTTGCCTCTTTGTTTAGCTTAGATGTTCAGGTATATGGAGAGACGCTGATAAGGTCCTGGTTCATAAACACAGAGGGCCCCCTTCTCACTGATATCTGTGCACTAAATCAAACACAAGCCGGTGGGGTCAATTACAAAAATATAACTTTGTGCTTGTGTTTAAGACCTTACATAAAAATCAGCGGGTTTGTTTAGTTGATAAGTTTCCTGCCAGTTTCAGGGAAACAGACTCCTTGTCCGCATTTAAATCCAGATGTCAGATTTCTTTTAAATGTTGAAAGACGGGCCAGAGTTGATTCAAAAAGACAAGTTTTAGTCCCCTTAGGGATCTTCATCAAATCAGGCTTGTGGTTAGTGTGCAGGTATTCACCCAAAGACTTCAAAACAAAAGACCTCAGGAAAAGTTTGTTAATGTTTTTTTGCTGACAATTTGTGGTTTCCTCTGCTGAGACTGCTCTGTCTGTTCAGTCAAGGAGAGTTTTCAGTTGTTGTGCTGAAATCATTATAAATAACATATGAAAGATTCAACAGTAACAAAGTTGTCTTTAATCAAGAAACTTCCAAACTCAGTAAGAGCATGAAATAAAAAATTTGGGGTGAATGGAAATTTAACAAGCTTGTTCCTCAGCTTCACACACAACAACTAAATCTGAGTAATACAAAACATGACATGATGATAATGAAGAGGAACTCACACAGTGTCAGCTGCAGACGATCTGAGCTCAATCAAAACCAGACCTTTGACTTTGTGTTGTGAATGTTCTTCCAGCCAAATTCTGAATATGAGGTTGTGTGCATGTATGTATGTATGTGTATGTATGTGTGTGTGTGTGTGTGTGTAAGTATGTTTTCTTTCCGTAAGAAATTAGGACATATAGGAAATTTCCTTACATCACTGTAAAGCAGCGACACATTGTTCAATTAATAAATGTTAAGGGACTGTTCATTATTTATCAGAAGAGGCGGGTGGCTGTAGTGTCACTTTGTTTTCTTTGTCTTTATCTAAAAATAATTTACCTTGAGGCTCCCTGAGTGACTGGGGGAAAATGCATTACCCTCCCTTCATCATAAATTACTTATTAGATGTTTTTAATTCTAACCCTTTGATGTTTTAAAGTTAAAAGTTGAAGACAAAATGAGTTGAAAGTTATTTTTGCTCTTCTTAACAGTGATGTCTCTAAGTCAGAGTTTATAGTGAGTCTGGGTACAAATCCTAGTTGTCTCAAATTAGTTATCTATGGTCTCAGAGTTTGAGATTTGATTTTTGAGCAAACATTCTGCTGCAAGTTTGTAGACGTGTTGAAATTATTTGTAGTTGTTGGAAGTATGTTGAAATTAAATTTCAACCCATGATACAACCTGTTATCTTAGTTTAAAAGTAGAAAACATTTTGACTAAAAGTTAACTAAAATACCATGACTTTTCATCGACTAAAATTAGGCAAGACCAAAACTAAGAAGGATAAAAATGACTAAAATGTGATTTAAACTTATAAGCCTTTTTGTCTTAAGACTAAGACTAAATCTAAATTAGCTGCCAAAATTAAAGGCCAAAACACAGCAGGGCAAACACCGTGCGTCAAGAAATACACCCCACGCCGGGGGCGGCAAGACACGCATCAGCGTTCCTGGATGCACTGCCTTGTGGCACTTAACCAGAGTTGGGTAGAGTACTTTGATTAGTTTTTGCAGTAACGAGTAACCTAACGCGTTAGTTTGCTGTTTGAGTAATCAAATACTTGAGTACATTTTCTACAAGACATCAGTTACTTCCGTTACTTTTAGAACGCTGGTCCTTCTGCTCCGAAACAGCAACGGCTGTCGTTTGGTTCTAATAACGGAGATAACGTTAAACCT
>NC_065529.1:45699198-45723210 GCF_006386435.1 Epinephelus moara | reverse complement strand
CATTGCCCAATAGGAAATGTAGAATACTCAAAAGTACTTTAAAAGTGCTTGAGTTACTTTTCTCAGGGAGTAACGTTGGAAGTACTTTTAAAGTAACTGAGTTACTTTACTCAGGGAGTTACGCAGTAAAGTAACTGGTTACGTCTTAAAAAAAGTAACGCAGTAAAGTACTTTCATTACTTTTAAAGTAACCCTTACCCAACTCTGCACTTAACGCCTCTGTCCTATTTCCAGCCTCGCTGTCCCCAGAATTAAATGCATTTTTAGACCACTAGCTCTCTGCTTGTACACACCAGCTCCCATAGCAGCTCTTTTTCTCTGCTCCTACAGCAGCTTGACACCTCTCCTCACCATGGATGCATAAAGAGAACTCTGTTGCTGTGTCTCGTGTGTGACAAAGAATGGATGACGAGAGACTCATTGTTGGGGTCAAGAAATATCCCGAGCTTAACGACCCTCAATCCCATCATTATAAAGACAGTGGCCAAAAAGATTTTGCCTGGCAAGTCATACCTCTGGAGATTGGTGAGAAATCAACTGTAATTAGAGGCTCTCGACACATGATTTTAAACTAATGGAAAGGTGGAGGAAGTACAGATCTCTCAGTAAAGGTATAACTTTGCATGGTCATCTGTTGACAAGCTGCACTGTGACGTGTCCAGTGTGTGCTAGAGGCGGCATGTGACGCATGCCGGTGTGTTTTCAGCTTAACACTGCTGCTCAGTGGCCAGCAGTTCAGTGGTTGTACTGGACGGTATGTTAGTGTGTCCTGAAAGAGAAAACTTGTCTCTCAGCAATTCATCCCTGGTTAAATACGTCAAAATCTCAGTTCGATCTATCTGCTTCTTTATCAAAGTTTTAAAATATTGACTATGACTGATACAAAACATTAATTTTATATGTTTCCATCATTGAAGTTAAGTTATAATTATGTGAAGTCGAGGCTGATTTCTGTCTGATATGAAAGCATGACTTCAGATTATTTCAAACCTGTCTGATATTAATCTGGACTGACGTCACTGCTCTGCTCTCTTTGAGACCTTGTTACATCAGCCAGGAGGCAAAAGTTTTTATTGGAGGACTTCAAATGGATAAGGTTGCTTCAGTCATATGGAGTGTTCTTTATGGACAATAAACTTTCTCTATATCGGTTCACTTTACTGTGCTGGCACGTTTCTAAGATGCGGGTGCTTTCACAGTGCATAAAGACCATTTTAAATGGCAGCTGCTAAACGTGCATGTTTGTGCATGTTTGTGCATGTTTTATGTTTTTCTTTTGTCTTTTGGACAACTGAGATGGGAAAAAGATAATTGAACACAGCTGCAATGTGTCTTGAACTTAATGCCAGTAAAGGCAAAGAGGAACGCTGGGGGGAACTCAGCTTGTATTTGGATACAAGGAAAGAGGGGAAAGACAAACTGGTCTCATAGTTTGGTGTGTTAAAAAGCAACCTGACTTCATAAAGACACACTCACCTCTCATGGGTGAATGGAGTCCATCTCTGATGATAGGCGACTGTTCTCCTGCACAAAATAACAGGAGAAGAGACCAGAGTCAGAACACATACACATGAATATGTACTGCAGTTACCCAAATATTCTGTGCAATTGGCCTCAGATTATGATCATGTGGAATTTTAGCTTACATAAGTGCAACAGAGAGAGGCTGGAATTCAGAGTATTTTAATTTTATTTACTGAGAATCTCTGGAGAGTCAAACCAAGTTCATCTGTCATCTGTAGTCTATGACAGTAGGACAGCAGAGCCCATCAAAATACTTCATATTCCACAAACAACAAATTCAACCCCAATGCAAAAAAGTTGGGACACTGTGTAAAACATAAATAAAAACAGATTTGCAAAGCCTTGTTGACCTTTATTCAACTGAGTACAACACAAAGACAAGATTTTCAGTGTTCAAACTGATTGTTTTTTGTTGCCTGCAACAAGTTAGAAAAAAGTTGCAGGGGCAACAGAGGATTGGGGAAGTTGTTGAATGCTCAGAGAATATGAGTTTGTAACATTTCACATGTCAACAGGTTGAACAAATGATTTTTTTTTTTTATTATTATTGTGTCATGCAAGCCGTCATGCCCAGCCCACATGGGCTTACAAGACACCATGTGCAAGCCAGGACCAGAGTCCAGCTTATACATTTTCAGATAACAATAAAAGGAAAGAAAAAGGACAAAGCAGAAAAAAGCATCGTATATAATCAGATCATTATTGTGTAAGACCAAGTTTGTAGGTCACTCACAAAAGCATTTATCATGTAGCATTGAAAAAAGAAACTAAAATAAGTGCTCATTAAACAAACTTTCTCGCCTTCTCTTCCAGGCGTTTGCAACAAAATTGGCAAACTAAAACACAACAACATTAAACAACTATTTTAGCTTTTGGTCATCTAAGCATCTAAAGCCCAGATCAGATCAAAGGATTGAAGGAAACCAGAGGAAAAAGTTGCAGAGAAAAGTTGCTGTGGTGTGAACTGGCCAGTCTGAGCTCGACTCGGCTGATGGTGTCACCTGCAACTCCGCTGGTCAAATCGCTGGCGGTTGGTTTTTAGAACGTAAAGCTTGTCACCTGTTTCTACAGCCAATCAGCTTGTAGTAAAGTTTGCTGGTCAAGTCAAAATGACCGCAGACGGCGTGTTCGCATGCTGTGGAAGGTGCTCTGCGGAGCCCTGTTTTTGTCCTCACAGTGTGTCGTGTCAGACGGTGGGACACTGCTGCTGGGGTTGTACAGCAGAGCATTAAACATATTGGAAAATTGTGAACTGTGATGGGAAGGTATTATGAGCTTTCAAGTACTGCATTTTAAAAAGCACTATTTTACATAGAACACCACAAAGAATCCATCAAGCAAACAGTCGCCAGTGACTTTTTGACCTGCTGTACCAACATTCTGCCTGTAATATAGACCCACATAATAAGTCAGGACAGTGTTTGTTTTCCTCCCTGCGCAGCTGCTGTGGGATTTTACCTCCATTATAGTGATGGGCAGAGCAAGTCTTTTCAGAGTATGGAATCCCTAGAATTCATTCATTAAAAAGATGTGTAGTTCGACCCACTGAACTGAAAAATGGCTGAAGATTCAGTTCAGCTTGCAAACTGATGAACTAAGAACAGAGAGTCAAGTTGGATAGTAAGTTAGACTTTCCCAGCCTGATTACTGCACCCGTGGAATTGAAAGTAACAGGACTGGAATCTGCACATTTCTTGATTAATTAATCCTCTGGTCAATAAAGCGTTTATTGCTTTATATGGCTAACTGTCCAAATCCTTATGAAATAGTGGCAAATTCTCACAGTTGAGAAGCTGGAGCAAGGTGGTGCTGAAAAGTGACTTTGACTAATTCAGTTAGCTCTAAACTGGACTTACTTACTGAAGGCTATGAGCTTCCATCAATGCCAGGAAGACTGATTGATTTTATTTCAGGGCGGCGCCCGTGTCGGCTGCGGCTGCTTTGGCTCACGATAGTCTCGCTAGTCTAAGTCTAAGTCTACTGGAATGGCAATGTACAGTATTTACTCAGGTTGTTCACAGCTGTTTCTTACATGAGTTTTTCACTGTGAGGACGTCCAAAGGTCCTCACAAGGCACTACACTGACAGGAGTCCTCACAAGTGCAGCCGAACCAGAACACACACATACACACACACAAAATACCGGCATGTGGTCATGAGTGTCGTCCTGCGTGTGCTCTCCCTCCTCCTCCTCCTCCTCCTCCTCCTCCTCCTCCTCCTCGTCTTCCTCCTCTTCAGCTTCGCTGTTCTGTCTGTGCTCCTCCTCGTCCTCCAGCTCTGAGCTTGACTCCTCCCCATCCTGCCACGCCTCCTCGCTCTTACACTCGTCTGCCTTCCTCAGCTCTAAAACGAACACACACAGACAGAGGCACAAACACTCAAACATTAGAAAATGTGGACAGTATGGAATGATGTACAGTAGAGGCGTCACATGCCATGACAACAGCTGGTTGAACTATCCTTGTTTTCATGAAAGGAGCTTCAGTCTCCTGTCATTCGCATTTACCAAAGAAAACATAACCAACCCCTATGATTAAAAAAGAGAGACTGATTAAGATAACTGATTAAGAGTTTACTCCGATTTTTCAAAATCTGTCTTGTGAAACAACAAAAATAGAAAAATGGAAAAACAAAACTACACACAAGACTCATACCGGCACAGTTGATGTCTATACATGGTTTGTTTACATGAGCGCATAGCTGATAGGTCAGGTAGTTCGTTTTTAATGATGGAATAGAAGTGCATATTTAACTGATTCAGTGTGGACAGAGAGGCTTGCTTGTTGTTCGGACATGTCGTTAGGCTTACGCATCCCCATAGGAAAATAATTTTACCGGACATGATGACTTCAAAGATTTGAATATGTTGGACTTAAGCAGATTTTCTGGGTCAAGAACCAAATAATGGAAACCCTGAGCACAGCAGCAGTGATGATACAGCTGCTTGCCGTGTGTTTGACAGAGATGGACAGAGACGGAAGAGATCGCGCTAAGGGGGGCCATGACAAGGTCCCTTCTTTATGTCTCCTTCCAATATTCACACCAAACAACGGTGGCATCATTCCCCTCCAGTGTGTGATCATAGAAAGCATGCGGCTTTGCAGAATCAAAAGAGATGTGATGGATGTGACATGTAACACTGCAGCATTGGCTTCTAGTGTGACATAAAACATATGTGTTGGCAGCACTTAACAAACAATAACATTGGCAAAACATGGCAATAACCATAATTTACCGTCCCTGTTACATGGCGGCTGATCCCGACCTCTGCTCGGAGTGTAAGGAGCTCGCAGACCTCATTGTTTCCCCAATTTGTGGACATTTATGGTTGCTGCTCCTCTTCTTTGAGTTAGCCTCTAACTACTAACTGCTACTTGTTAAATCTCCAGTGTCTGTCACACACATAACACGTCATCAAATTGTCACACTGACCTTGTCTGTGTCATGCTTGTGAGTTTGATATGAGAGATTTTTTTTATTTTTTATATTTGACACAAACATTCATTTGGACTCAACAACAAACTGATTAGATTTTGGTGGTCATAGGTGTCAAAGGTCAAGGTCAATGTGACTTAGCATTGGTCTCATTCTCGTGAACGCAATCATTCCATCAGTGTATGTCATCTTTAATATTCTGGATAACTTTTAATACTTTTAATGCTCTGAGTAAACTTTGCTAATAATATTTGTACTTGATAATACTGTAGCTGTGCTACAGTAACATTTTGAATGCAGTCCTGCTGGCGGAGCTGTCAGCTCAGTTAGCCAGCTGGCAGCCAGGGAAGGACCACAGAGCGCACACAGTTCCCTCCACAAAAACTCTACAACAAGCAAAGTTGCTTGTTTGTTGGCTCCTTATCTAATAGGGGCTGTTCTTTATGCATCAGAAATAGGGGGGTGGCTGGGTTGTGATTTTTAATCTATTTTATTCTATTTTTATATTTTGACCCTCTGCGAAGATACAGATATTTCTCCTTAAGCCTCCTTGAGTGGCTGGAGGAAAATGCATGACCTTCCCTCCACCGAAAATTAGTTATTAGATTTTTTAAACTTACCCTATGATGTTTTAAAGTTAAAAAAAAAAGGTTTTTCTTGTTGGTTAGTTTCTATATTTTGGCCAAATTTTAAATGAAACGTTGCATAAAATGATTTTGATGACATATCACTACTTAAAGCTCAGATGTGATTATTTATTTATTTATTGACAGAAGCATTCGTCGGACATGATGTGTCAAAGGAGCATCAGAAAATCCAACAATAATTTCTCTTTTTACAATTTCTGGCTATCATAAATGGTGTAATTGTGGCCATTTTTTAACTTTTTTTTTTTTTTTTTAAATGGTGGTAAAATAAATACAAAATACAACCATTTAATTCTATATGCCCCCTCTCCGAGGCCAAAACAACAAACAAACAAAAAAAGAAAACACAAATCTCTCTCCAGTGCTTCAGAAAGTATTTGACATGCCTGCCCCCTTTCCCCCACCTTCTTTCTTTCCCTTAGTCCCAGTGCTGACTTTTACATTTTTGATTTAAAAAAGGGTTGTTGTTGTTGTTGTCACTGTGTGGTACTTTTAAAAAATCAGAGGTGTTTGTGGTGGGCACATGATACTTGTAATTGACTTTCAAGTGCCACACATCTACATGTAGCCTTGTTTTTACTACAAATTCCATACCCCCACCCACCACAGGATCTCTTTAACAGCTCATAAAACATAAAAAAACATTGTTTCATCACCACAACTCTTCCTCATTCTAGAAGAAATGCTTATAAACATGATTTTGAACACATGACGTGTAAAATGAGCTGAACACATGGTAAAAAACACTAGACTGTCAGACTTACACAGCACTTACCTCCAAAGATACAAAAAGTCTATCTAAATTATTATTATAAATATTTAAAACAGAGACTTGGACCTCTCTGGGGCTCAAACACTAATGACTTCAATATGTAGGATACCGTACATTTTTTAGGCCGTGGATAACTTTGCGATAAACAAAAAGAATAGAATTGTACATTCATTGCCAGCATAACACATAAAACAGTACATATTCTTTTATTTGGTGTGATAATGATGCTTAATGGAAATTTTGTCATTTTTACACATACAGCAGGCCTGTGGTTACGCTAACAAAGAGGGAGCATCTCATCAAAACACATGGGTTAAAGGATAGTTGAGACTTTTTGAAGTAGGGTTGTATGGGGTACTTATTCATAGACAGTATATTACAAACAGTAGATGTTAGTTGGCACACATTCAGTTTGGAGAAGCAGGCTGGAGTCCAACATAGAAGCTAGGCTACTGCTATAAAGGAGTCTGCAACAAAATGGATTTGAAGCACCTAAAAAATGTCCTGCATTAAAAGAAGTCAATACTGGTTTAAATGTGTGTTATATTGAGAGTTTTTTTTACCACTTTACAGTTGGACAATGATTTTTGATGGGAAAATTAAGCCATTAAATTGCTCTCTTCAAAACCAACACATTCTCACTCCAATCTTGTCACATATTGATGTTTTGGTCACAGACTTTCCACATCTAGATACAACATGCAAGGTACCCTGGGTGTGTTGGTTGTTGATGTTCTGGGACACCGTGTCAAGTTCAGCCTGTTACTGCATTGTCTTCTTTCAAGATACACTTCTGTTTTCACAGGAAATTTACCATTTACATACAGTCTCTTTCAAAATAAATGCGCTATGTCAGTAAAACACTGTGGATTAACAAATTTGCTTTCAACTACTAATGCATATGGTTGGGCTTAGGCAACAAGAACACGTGGTTGGGTTTAGGCAACAAGAACACGTGGTTGGGTTTAGGCAACAAGAACACATGGTTGGGTTTAGGCAACAAGAACACGTGGTTGGGTTTAGGCAACAGGAACACGTGGTTGGGCTTAGGCAACAAGAACACATGGTTGGGTTTAGGCAACAACAACACGTGGTTGGGTTTAGGCAACAAGAACAGGTGGTTGGGTTTAGGCAACAAGAACACATGGTTGGGTTTAGGCAACAAAAACACGTGGTTGGGTTTAGGCAACAACAACACGTGGTTGGGCTTAGGCAACAAGAACACGTGGTTGGGTTTAGGCAACAAGAACACATGGTTGGGTTTAGGCAGCAAGAACACATGGTTGGGTTTAGGCAACAAGAATATGTGGTTGAGTTTAGGCACCAAGAACATGTGAGAATATGTGGTTGAGTTTAGGCACCAAGAACATGTGGTTGGGTTTAGGCAACAAGAATACGTTGTTGGGTTTAGGCACCAAGAACACATGATTGGGTTTAGGCAACAAGAACACGTGGTTGGGTTTAGGCAACAAGAACACATGGTTGGGTTTAGGCAACAAGAATACGTGGTTGAGTTTAGGCAACAAGAACATGTGGTTGGGTTTAGGCAACAAGAACACGTGGTTGGGTTTAGGCAACAAGAATACGTTGTTGGGTTTAGGCACTAAGAACACATGGTTTGGTTTAGGCAACAAGAACACATGGTTGGGTTTAGGCAACAAGAACACGCGGTTGGGTTTAGGAAAAATGAACAGGGTTTGGCTTTATAATCTTACAGGACCACTATCCCAGGTGAAGGACACACCTGTTGGACCCATGGACCACCCCGCCTGCCCAACCTACTCTGACATTTTTCGTCTTAACTTTCGTTCCTGTCCCATCATGTTTCCCCGACCCCACCGAGTGCCATTAAACTCTGACGATGACTGGCTGCATGTCATGCCAATGTTAAAGTACGTGGAGCCGCAAGTCACTGCCCAAGCACCAGATTTTGACGACTTCAGAGTGACACTGGGTTCTCAAGTCCAGACTCCATTGAGACTGCTAAACACAGGAGCTGTTTGTTTTTTCTCGATCAGTTAGTTTGTGTTATTGTGTGACTTTGGCAATTAAAAGACTTGGTTTGGATTCATCAGAGTCACACAAATACACAAACTAACTGTCTGATCAAAGCAGCAGCAGATCAGCAGCTTCCGTGTTAAGTGTCTGGTGGCTTTGACAAAAGCATATGAGGAATTGAAGATGTTAATATCTTCCCAGCTGAGATGGGCTGTCTGGCGTAAAGGTAGGGCAGTAAAAATAGTTTCAGTATAGTGACACTTAAACTGATACTAATTTTGGACGGTGGGATTTTTTTTTAAGGTGGCTGAAATATGTTTTACTGCTGACCCTGGTCCACAGCAGTATATTTCTTAGCGTCCGTATCATACCCCTGCCTGCTTCTCCAAAATGGGGGGTGCCGACTGACATCGACTGTATTTAACACACTATCTATGGCTGAGTACCCCACAAAACCCCACTTCAGAAAATCCAAACTATCCCTTCCATACTTCAACGAGCCCCAGCAAGGAAAAATCTCTGGCGCCGCCTGTACACAAGAGCAGGACCTCTGAATCGTTTGACAAAATTTCAGACGAGGGGCTGCGTTTGCGAGGCCTGGAAACGGGCTACACACACATTTTTGTCATACATACTTTTGTTTCTGAAGCTGCACACCAGGCTCCTGGCGCAAATCTATGTGAGTTCAGTGTTGACCGTCCAGCTCCATATGTTCTAAGAGAAACTCAGTCACAATTCAACACTGAACAGGCTGCGTCTGTTTTCTTTTTGTCTTTGAGTCCGTTTCCATCCACTGGCTGTTGTCTGTGGTTTTGTATTTTTACAGTTCTGGAGTATTTGTCATGCCAGTTAGTATTGTTAACAGTGACTTAGTACAGCCTCCGCGGGCAACTCTGTTAGCATGAAAACAAGACAAAAAAATATTTTTGTTATGTGACATGACAAGTACGATTGACTTTATGAGGCTGTATTTAAATGTATTCTATTATGATATTTATTATGGAAGAATTTCTGCTGGTCAGTACAAAAACAACGTGCTATGTTGGTAATGCTTTGATGTACGTTTTCAGTGTGGCCCAGAATGTTTCTGAGCAACTTTATGAATTTGTTGTTTAAATTTTGACCCTGTGGTTGTCATCATAGCTCTCGTCTGTCCTCAACCGTCATGATGTTTAACACTAAGGTCAGGTTAAAGCGCTCTGAAAGTGAATTATGATGTTTCTCCAGCTCTAGGTTCACCTCAAACATCTCAAAAGGTCAGAGGTCCCAATAAGCACACAATACTGATGACAAAATATTCCAACTGACCAGTTATAGTACCGTGATTTTCAGAGGCCCTCAGGTCGACCATATCCCCCCCAGACTGTGCAGGTCCAGAAATCTGAAGCCTTCTGTTCATCACAGTGGTCTAAATCACAGCCTGGCAGCAGATGGGAGAAATATGTCTTGGCTTCCCTCTGGGCCCTTCTGCATGCTGTTATCCTCCTATTTTTTATGGTAATTATACTTAACATTGGAGCCACTTAACAGCATGAGCAGATGTCAAGTGATGATTTGCCCCAACTGGATGCTTGTCCAGCAAATTTGACCTGTTTGAGTGATCTCTGTTTTTCAGTTTTGCTGTGGTATGGTACAGTGTGTTTTTCATTTGCAGTGGTGGCTTACAGAAGGGCTACTCATATTCTTTTAAACAATGTGGTTGTTTATCACTTCATTTTGTATTTTGTTGCCTTTTATTTGTTTTATTTAAATGGGAAAAATATTGTAAAGGTCCCGAAGCATGTAAGTACTTATAAAAAAAGCATTTGGAGTGCTTGGTGTGAATGATATTGCTTTTTTATGTCTATGATTTAATACATCATATGTAAGGCGCATCACTTTGTGTTTAAAAGTGGAGGCGACATGAGGGCTCAGATGAACAAACTTTTTCAGTCTTCAGTCTTCAACATCTGTGATTTTAAGCAACATAATGGGGGAAGCAGTTTGAGGTCAGTGTAGATAATTATAGCAGCTCAGGGAAAAGCGGCGCATCGCGTACTTGTACTAGGCCATAGGTTTTAACTTTAGTTGGGACCATGAATAGATACTATATAGACCTACAGGGCAAAGGCCCATATGTCCAAAGTCTCAGGCAGAGACAGACTCAGGATGTTTGAAGGGCAGGGGCGAAAAGGAAAAAAGGGCACCTACTGCATGACATGGGGACAAGAGGGCAGCCAAAAGGACACATCCGCTTGTTTTCATCCAATAGGGCACATTGTCTTCTTTTGATCACTCCAGAGGGCAAAAGGGGCCATCCTCTCGTTTTCATCATTCAAGAGGGCAGCTGATAGGGCACATCCTCTCGTTTTCACCACTCAAGAGGGCACTTTAGCGCAACGTTTTCAACCGAGGTAGTCGCCCCCCCCCCCCGAGTCCGTAAGTGGACAAAGACAAACAAAAAACCACAGAGACATGAAATAACCAAAAGACATACAACTATCTCAAAGAGACACAAAATAAGGACAAAGAGATGCAAAACGACATCAAGACTAGAATTACTGCCATGTGGCAGTAGGCCTCTGTGCACCAGGCAAGTTGCAGTTACAGTTCACTTCCTTGTCTGTGAAAACACAATTGCTTTACACACTCCCTTCCCCCAGCAGCACAGACAATCTATTCAATCAGCACAGTCTCAAGGTGGACACCAAAGATTAGTGTCACCAATTCAGTAGTCTCTATATACATACTCTACATTCAGTGAATGTAGAGTCTGTAGGCAAACCCCGGAGATCTTGCCCCTGGAAGAAGAGTGGAAGAGCCCTGGTTTCCGGTTGTAGGCTGTTTGTAGTCCGCGTGATATTGATCAATCACGTTTGAGCCGGCTGCAGTTGTTGCCAGGTCTGTGCGGTGAACTAACGAGGTGGAACATAATTGGCGTCACTGCAAACTCTGAATCCATCGCAATGGTTCAGCATATTTACTTATATATAAACGGAAGTCGGAAACGGAAATTCACCTCCTCCGCCCAAATCAAACCAGAATGCCAAAAATCGGGGGTCTGACGCCGAATACAGCCGATGGATTCCGAGAATGCCAATTCAGTATCTGACCAAATGTCTCCCCTTCTGTTTCTGAGTTACAATTTTGAGCAATGGCCAGAAAAGTGTTTCTGCAGAACATTATGATGTCACAGTGAAGCTGACCTTTGATCTTATTTGGATATAAGCACTAATCATGACACAAATGTCAGCACTTTCCTATTAGAGACTTGTGTAAAATGTTGTCATAATTAACATATTCGAATTCTTGAGAAATGGCCAAAAACATGTTTTGTGAGGTCACAGTGTCCTTGACCTTTGACATTTGACCAACAAATTCTATTCAGTTAATTCTTAAGCCCAAGTGGACTTTTGTGCCAAATTTGAGGAAACTCCCTCAAGCTCTTCTCCAGATATTGCATTCAAGAGAATGAGACAGATGTAAGGTCACATTGACCTTGACCTTTCACCACCGAAATCTAATCAATTCATTGTTGAGTCCAGGTGAACATTCGTGTCAAATTTGAAAAAAAAAGAAATAAAAAAATCTCTAGGTGACCTGGAGATATTGTATTCAGAAGAATGAGACAGATTAGGTCACAGTGACCTTGACCTACGATCACAAAAATCTAATTCCTTCATCATTAAGTCTAAGTGAATGTTTGTGCCAAATTTGAAAAAAAATAATCTCTCAAGGCATTCTTAAGATATCGCATTCATGAAAATAGGATGGATGCAGGTTCACAGCGACCTTGGTCTTTGACCTATGACCACCAAAATCTAAACTGTTCACCACTGAGTCCAACTGAACGTTTGTGCCAAATTAAAATAAAAAAAAAAATCCCTCAAGGCATTCTTGAGATATCGTGTTCAAGAGAATGGGACAGATGGACGGACAACCCAAACACATAATACTTCCATCCAGGGCTGTTGCTGACGCAGAGGCACAAAAAGAGGCAAAAGTAGTGTTTCATGTCTAATATGTTTTGTATATGACGTACATGTCATAAACATAAGAATATGCTGTATATTTGCGGAGTTCTGTATTACTGTTACAGATGTGTGTTACCCAGCTTACTCCCTACTTTCTCTGCTGCCATCTGGTAAACACTACCAAAGAATCATCGTCTTTTACTACGCATTGTTTCATTTATTGTACGTTGTGCACATTATTTACAGATATTGTATACCACATATTCTTTTTGCAAATACCATATGTCAGTGACATCTTTCACACGCTCTCAGATTCGGATTTGTGGTGTTTCAAACTGAATTTCATTTTATAGATTCATGGTGGTTTCCAAGCAGATGGCAATAAATGTACGGGGCTTTCACACTGCCGTGTGGTAACTCGTCGCCTTCAGTCATTTCGGTGAGAGGAAGGTGACAGAGAGGAAGTGGTTTCCTACACGGCAGTAGGGGTATGAAGCGGTTGCCACCCACATGGATGTGCACAGATTTTGCTCTGCTGTTCAGAGTTCACTGTGTTGAATTTCTGGCAGTTGCTGCCTGGCTTTGGCAGATCAAGTAGTGGGCATCATGGAGGCAGAAAAAAGACAAGATGGAGGAGATGACTGGTGTCTGAATACCTGCAGCTACGGTCCTAGCAACCTATAAGGACAGCCAGAAGAAAAACTGGATCTCCATCAAACTTCAGATGACTGCTTAATTGTCCAAATATGTAGAAACCTTTGGTCATCTGAATGATTACCATTGTCTTGCTACTGTATGCAACAACAAGCTAGCTTGCTCACCTGCCTGTCATTGCAGCTGGTGAACGCTCTTGCAAGTAGGTGGTTATCAGGGTGGTTACCATTTGGGGTGTAACGATCCATCAATGTGGATCGATATATCGATTCAATGATGAACGATGCAGTATCATAAATGCAAAGTGAAAACATCGATCATATCATCATCTTTGGGATACGCTCTTATTTTAAAAGTCTGTCTCACTAGCTATGTTTCCATCCAAAAGTGATTCAAATCATTGGGAAATGCGCATTTAAAGAAATACGAATCCTTACTGTTTCCATTAAATGTACGGACTTTGGTGAAAACTACGAACTTGCGCAAGTTTTCTGCAGAACCGGATAGAAAACAAGTCTTGCATTCTTCTTCTTCTACGTTTTCTGGCGGTTGGCAACCAGCTTGTAAATGCATTACCGCCTTCCTGACCGGGAGTGTGGATATCACCATGGAGAGAGGTGCGCTACGTCAGACTTAATTTGAACATAACTGTTTCCATCCCCCCTTTTTTTGAAAAAACTTTTTTTCGAATCAACCAAAACCCGACTAAAGCAAGTGTATTTTAGTTTGTGTGAATCAGGGGATTTTAATTCGAATTTTGGCGTTTCCATCATAATTTTCTGATGCGATACTTCTGGATGCGCATCTAAACAGGCTGATGGAAACATGGCTACTGTCAAACAACAGCAGGCAGATGGCAAGCAGCCAGGAGAAAGACGATGAGGATAACGTTATTTAGGAATAAATCTTCAGCATGGAAATAGTTTGGATTTCAGAGAAAATACAGGTCAACAGTCAGAGTTTATAGCGTATGTAAACAATGTAGTTATGAGATAAAACAAAATGTACCTATCTGGCCGGGCATCTTAACTTCTTACTACAGCTACATTAGCTGCTCAATTTCAATAATGTTGGGCCGACAAAATGTGCATGCAGGCCAAAATTCAACCGAGCTGCTCTGTCAGGAGATGCGGTGACTTAAGCCACCGGTGAGTAAGAAAAATAGCCGCTACGCTAATTTCTGCAGTGTAAACATGCTACAGCTAATAATGGGTCACTACTTAAAAAAACGATTGCAAAAAACAACAGACGCGTTTCAGACGACAGTTATAACTGTCAAGGTTCATAGACAAATCAATTGTTTTTCTTTTTTACATACATACATACATATATATATATATATATATATATATAATAAAAAAAATAGTGCTTATTACCTGCTGTACAGAACAACCCAAAACTTTCTTTCTGCAAAAATCCCATTTAGTTTTAGTAGCTGAGCTGGACCTAAACATCATTTTACATACAATTTAAGACAGATTGGTTATGCACCAATGAATAAATTAATAACTTTTCCGAAAGAAATAAACAAATACATCCTCCAAACATTGATAAGAGACTAAGACACTAAAAACATTTTGCTGTCTTTTTTCTTTCATTACTACCTTGCTATACTTTCACTTGCACAGCCATTTTTTCTTAAGCATTTTTCCATTGGCATATTTTCTTTGTTCCAGCAGGTGTTTCATCGCGGGGTGGGCCTGATTTATAATGCACAAAAAAAGATGTGAAAAGAAGTGACTTTTGCATTGAATTGGGACATCAAAAAAGTGAGCCACACATCTTCAGAAGACAGCACAGGAAGTAACATTTCTCAGAAAAGACATATTTCATGTTCTCCCTTGCTCATATCTCTTGATGTGACAAACCCAGGAATCTGAAGAGCACACATGGCTCCCAGAAAGTTTCTGATGGGAAGCGAACCCAACTGCTGCAATCCTAAAAACCTGGCTTTAAATCTTAAGTATTTCTCTATAATATATTTTTTTCCTAAACTTTAAATAAGCAAGAATTTCAATTATAGAGAATATGTCAAGGTATTACTTATTTCCCAGTAAATAAATTATCACAACTGTAGGGTAACAGGGAGGAAGATGCAGGTGTCGGTGATGTTAACAAACAAAATATTTTCTCGATTTTCAGTCCCTGCTGCTGCAACACATTCTCACGTCAACCTCGTCCCACATTGACATTTGGTCATGGACTTCTCACGTCAACATATGATGTGCAAGGTACCCTGGGTACATTGCTTGTCGATGTTCTGGGACGCCCTGTCAACTTCAGCCTGTTACATGCATTGTCTGCTTTCAAAAAACAGTTTGGTTTTTACAGTAAATGTACAGTTTGCATTCAGTCTCTTTCAAAATAACACACTACATTGGAATAATGCACATTGTTGGTTTGTTTTTTTACCCTTCAACAGCAAACGCACATTGTTACGCAACAATCAATCATCACTTTCAAAGCTCTCCATTAATCAAGAAGAACACCGGCCTCCCGGATGAACGTCAGTGGTTGTTGGACACATCTACCACCCCTCCCACCCATCCCACTCAGACTTTCACTCCCTTAACTTTCGCTGTTGTCCGGCCACATTTCCCCCTGACGCCGCTGGTCAACAAAAATAAAGACGACCGAGTATCATGCCGACGTGAAAATACGGCTGTTTTGGTCAGTGTCTGACGTTGGAAGTCTCTGCTTAAGTGCTGGTATTCGATGACATCGGAGTGAGACCCATTTTTTTGCCATTTACTTTACTCCTGGGTGAAAGTCCAGCTTTGTTGGAGTCATCCATCACCCCTCCCGCCTGCCCTATAGGGACTTTTCAGCTCCTTATATTACGTTGTTACTGGCAGTGCTTCCTATTGATGCTGTCCAGTGCTGTATGATACTGTTGCGACAGGTGCCATGCGGCCACGTTATTAACTGATGCTGCCTGTCTGCATATCATACTGCCACAGCAACATATCACAACACTGCAAATGGTTACGTCCTGTTGCCTTACAAACTGACGCCGACTGGCAGTGTATCATACTGCCAGAAAAGGTGGCTTTTGGTGTCAGGTAGTGTTGTGTCGTTCACAAATGAATTGTTCAAAAGAATGAATCTGAAACTGAATCACTTCCGGAACTGACTGATTCATTTCTCAGTTCAGTTGAGCTCAGCAGCGAGCGTGCAGGCCGGAGTGGAACTGCTGATTCGGTCTGTGCAAGCGATGAATCAGTTGCGAGTTGCAAGGCAGCCAGGGTGCAGGGAGGGACTGCCTACTGCGTGATGAATCACTCGGTGAACGAATCACTCGGTGAACGATGCAGCCCTGATCCCTGACTGATTCAAATCATTTCTTCTCAATGATACACTTTAATAGGGACCGTTTTCTCCAAGCTAACGGCTAATGTAGCCAGGAGACAAGCCACATGAACACAATCACACACCTCCTCATTGTTTTAACAGACTTAAAACGTTAGGCTGGCCAGTAATGAGACTCACCAGTGCAGGGCAGACGCAGCAGCAGCTCAGCCGTGTATCAGTTCAGTGAGTCGGACTACACACTTAGGTCAAATGATAACTAGATCAAGATGTCTATGTTAAAACTGGCATAGTCACCCCTACACACACACAGTCACACACTGGTGGCTGAGGCTACCATGCATGGTGCCACCTGCTACTCAGTAACCATTCACAAGCATTCACACACCAATGGAAAAGCCATCAGGAGCAATTCGAGGTTCACTATCTGGCCCAAGGATATTTCCACATGTAGACTGGAGGAGCCAGGGATTGAGCCGCCAATCTTCAGATTAGTGGACAACCTGCTCCTCTGAGCCACAGCTGCCTGCCATAATGTGGCTTAAATAGTTCTACATGACTCAGTGGCTCAAGGCATGATTTAGTTAGGCTTTACATCATCAACCGGACTGCTCTGCAAGACGGCGCTTTCAAGGTTACTTTGATATATTTCAAACCATGACTATGTTTTCCCATCTTTTCATGTCTACATGACTGATGGAGATGACAGTGTTTGACTTGAGTGAGATCGCTGCAGCCAGCAGGAACAAAAAAAGGGCTGCAATGTCACCAGTCAGGTCAAACATCAGTGTATCTCCACTAAAAGGGCTTGTTTTTGCTGACAGGCTCAGATTGTTATTACAAGTGTGTGACAACGTTATGGAAGGATTCCCTACAGAGGTAGACCTTTTATTAAAGAGTTAAGATCCTTTTTGTTTAAGCAGAAACGGCCCCGAAATCACTGTTGTCAAACCCCCCAGACTCCATTTTAATAAACAGCTATTTTATCATCGTCAAACACACATCACTTAAAGTTGACAGAAACAAAATGAAACTCACAAAAAACATTTTGCTTTGTCTTTCAACCCGTAAAAACAAAAACACTTTTGATGGACATACGCTGACAGTGCCAAATGCCCTGAGCGGCTACATTGCAGCCTGTGTTGCAGGCGGTGGCTCACTCAATACTGGACCAGTTTCAAACATTGTTGTTGTTCCCATTTGACACATAAAATAGAAAAATAGGGTCCAGGCTGAAAAATACAAGAGTTACCCTTTAAGTTAAGTGAAGCATTAAGTTAAGAGCAGAAGTGTTTATGCTGTGTCATGCCTCAATTTTATGCATAATGTACCAGCACCATAATAAAGTTATATCTTGGTTCAAGAGTATCCAAAATATTTTAGTTTTGCTGAGTTCAACTAAAGGCTGCTGATAATCCTCCATGCAACCTCATAACTGATTTTCTGGTCACTGTTCTACAGTTTCAGCAATTTTTGTAACAGTAGCTTCAACAAACTGTAGCATAAACTGCAGTGATTATGGGCTTTAATAGGAGCTGAAAATTGAGGTTCAGTGTAGTGATGGGTGATCAACTTCTTTTTACAGGTCCGGTTCTTTCAAATTGTTCCATGTAAATGTATCAGACCTCTCCAACCTTTTGAGTTTTCATACAGTTTTACGGTGTCAGTTTCTCAGGGTCTTGTTCATGAGTGAGGATAGAATGGAGCGTGAGATGGATCGGCGGTTTGGTGCGGCTTCTGTAGTGATGCGGGTGCTCTGCCAGGCTGTCGTGGTGAAGAGGGAGCTGAGCCAGAAGGCGAAGCTCTCAGTTTACTGGTCCATCTATGTCCCAACCCTCACCTATGGTCATGAGCTCTGGGTAGTGACCGAAAGAATGAGATTGCGGATACAAGTAGCCGAAATGAGTTTCCTCTGTGGGGTGGCTGGGCTCAGCCATAGAGATAGGGTGAGGAGCTTGGCATCCTGTTCACTCACAGGCAGAGTGAGTGGTACCCTACAGTAACCACAAGTGGGAGGAGGGATCTGTTGGTTCATTTTTGACCATCACAAATTCAGTTCAGCGTCTAGCTTAAAGACATTTTGACATGTGGACAGGACCCTGTGCACCAGAAACTTTGTTGTTGTTCATCCCATTGTGTGTGTGTGTGTGTGTGTAGGTGTGCGTGCTTCACCTGTGGCGGTGATGTGTGTGTCTTCTGTGATCTGCTCCAGTCTGCCCAGCAAAGCTTCGATGTTGGCTTTAATCTGAGTCAACTCTGACTTGATCGCCTGAAGCTCTGCACCTTTCACTGCTGGTAGAGAGACACAGGCAGACGAAGAGAGGTGGAGACAGAGAAAGAAAACAAAACAAAACAGAGAGACGTTAGCGTCTATTTTCTGATTAATAAGTCTGCATAGATCGATCCACACCATCACATTTTACACGTTTATTTAAACATTATTACGTTTCTGAAGCACTCTGATGATAGTACATGATCACGCTGAACATTCATAGTAGACAAAGGCTGAATCTCGAGCAGATCAACAGGCTTTAGAAAAAAAATGTTCGAATGATACTCCAGTGTGACTGATTGGTCCAATGTGAGCCATAAAATGATTTGCCACCATGACACCAACACCAGCAACCACAACTTTAATAACAGGCAGGAATTTATAAGCCCCGTTTCCACCAAGTGGTTCAGTTAGATACGCTTTTTTTTGTTTCCACTGTGAAAAGTTGTGGATGAACCATTCTGTCCCGTCCCCATGTTTGGTCCCCCCTCTGTTGGGGTACCTAGCACACAGATCTGGTACTAAAAGGTGGAGCTGTGAACACTGCAGTCTGATGGTCAGTAGAGGACGGTCACTCTGCTCAGGGCTGAGTTGTGTCTGGTTTTGAGGCTCATGTAACCACTGTTCATACTGTGGAGAGTTTTATTAGTAAACTGTAACTGTAAAATGAAAGGATGTTTTGCTGCCTCTCACAGCAGCTGGAGTCTGAGAAAAAATAACTTCATTCACTGGGCCGACTGCTGGTGACTTTTCAAGGTTGAACATTTACTTGTAATGTTACTCAGTGCATGAGTTGATGACATGAATTCATCAACACACCTTGAATTTCAATGTGACAACATACACTTTAAGTAATGAGTGGATCTTCAAGTGGTTAAATATTTTTTTTTAATTTCGATCGGACCACATGAACTACATATATTCTAGTCCTCACTCGGAGAAAAAAAAGAAAAGCATTGCAGCATTGTTCCTGTGGGCTACGGCAACACTAAACCCCTGAGCTTGCCTGAGAAGAACTGAATGCACAAACCCGATATGTTTAAATATCCCATCAAGAGACTCTCACTGCAGCCTGTTTTATTTTGTTCTGAAAATATCAGCGTGCAGCCTCGTTCTGTGGACGATAAACCAGGTGCAGATCTATAGAGGAGGAAATACAGTGAGTGCTGGACGGAGCAGTGAGTGACAACATCCTCGCCGACATTTAAGAGGACTGTTTGCAGTGGAAACGCTTAACAGACCTAGGGTCTAGGTACCATGTCTGAAGCTTTACTTTTGGTTCCAAAGGTACCATACTGAATTGGTGGAAACAGGGCTATAGACCGACTCTCACAAGATGGAAAAGGTTCATCTTCAAGGCAGTTTTATGGAAATCTGCCAAATACACTTTGATTAGTGTGTACAAGTGGAAACCTCCACGTGGCAGCAACACCAGAAGAAAGGTCAGGGAACCATGAATATTTATGCAATTTTACCATTTCATGCCAGTCTGGCCAACACATACTGAGACATTCTGCTGTGGGTCAAAGTGATGGATTGTACTGTTTTGAACTGTTAATGTGAGACAACTTATTATTGTTTAAATAACTGTAGCTTTGTTGAATTTCTTTAGAATTTATACTTTATTCTGATCAAAATTATGGCAGCTTATTTGTGTTTTAGACATAGAGCTAAAATTTCAAATACAATCTGAGATACACTGAAAACAAAAAAGTGCCCCAGTGCCTTACTGACCCATATGACCATTATGTAAACGATTCATATGAATGTTTTCTGATCGTCCACTATTATGATTAAGGCCTGGTGAAGTTAAGTCAACTAAAAGTACCTGGTTCATTTTAGGGAAAGCTCCTCCTTTAGATGACTTTTTGTGGTGTTATATACAAAGCTTTGTTACTTCTGTATTTGATCCTGATAGAAGACATTATTTACACTACTACAATTTGAACAAACAACCAGTGCTGTCATTTTCCCAGTGAAGACAGGCTTGCTGAAGAGATAAATGGAAAAAAGAGAAACAGGAGGAAAACAAATAAAAAGAGTAAGTTTTGAGCTCAACTTCCTCAAAGATACCTTGACAGCAGGTGAGTGAGTGGAAGTGCCTCTGTATATGGGGCGCCGGCACTATCCACTACGCTACCGACGCCCCGGAAGTCCAGATTTTTAAAAATTGATTATAATTGAAGATAAATTATTCTCTTTAAATTCAGTAATCACGATAAAGGGAAGACAATTCTCGAAGAAATTGTAGTGTGAATGCTGAATACTGGAAAAGCTGAGACTAAACTGGATAGCTGGCTTTAAAGTTAAATATTACCCATGATGTATGAAAGATGTGGAATATTTTAAGGTTTGTTGAGAAGCTGACACTAAACTGAATTGCTGGCTTTAAAAGTTGAGTAATGGCCACAATGTATGGAAAGTGTTAAATATTTTAGGGTTTGATGGAAAAACTAATCCGAACTGCTGGCTTTTAAAGTTAAGGAAAACTCATAATGTATGAAAAATGCTGAATATTTTAGGTTTTGATGAAAAACTAACACTAAACTGAATTGCTGGCTTTTCACATTGAATAATAATGTAAGAAAAATGTTTAATATTTTAAGGTTTGATGAAAAGCTGACACTAATCTGAATTGATGGCCATAAACGTTGAATACCCACAATGTATGAAAAATGTTGAATACTTTATGGTCTGATGAAAAACTGACACTACACTGACTCGCTGGCTTTAAATGTTGAGTAATGGCCATAATGTCTAAAAACATTGAATATTTTACAATTTGGTGAAAAACTGACACTAAACTGCAAGGCTGGCTTTTAAAGTTAAGGAAAACTCATAATCTATGAACAATGTTGAAAGAGCGGGCCCTCCAACAACATGTTGGGCAGAGAATGGGCTCTAATGAGTGACTGCCACCCACCTTAAAGATATGCCTATGTTCAAAGATTATATGCCCCTGAAAAAGCCATCTCTGCCATGTTTTTCTGTAAATGAGTCAGTAGCATCGAGAACAAAATCATTAGCTTATTCTGCATAAACTATAAAAGGATTAAAATAAAAAAATGAATTCTCATTTTCTTTGGTATTTTTTTTTGTCACATACAGATGCAATAATAAATGCCTAGGTAATATATAAATTGATATTGTCCAATGTTGAGTCTCTTTTTGATCATGTGACAAGACGATATGTGCACAATATGGTGCACTAGGTCCCATTGTAACTACCTTAGGCCACTGGTCTTCAACTGGTTGAATTAATTGCATTTCCACATGTTATGGAACTGATTAGTGAACGTGTTAGTTTAGTCCAAATGTATAAAGCTGTCATTGCTGTAGGTTAAGACTTTTAGCATGTGTATGTAATAAATCACATTTAAATGCTACCTGCTCTGAGCCTCAGGTTTAAATTTGATACGGATCTGATCTATTTCGGCGTCATAGTTGAGTGACAAAATAAATACAGTATGCTGCTGAGAAACTTGGCTGCCAAGAGCAGATCTAAAATGATACCTCAGGGACACCAGGTGAGCAAATATAGCTCTGTTGACTTGTCAATGTCAACACCACGTGGCAAAGGTGAATAGTTTGATCTGCTGATTTGCACAGTGTAACAGAAATGGAAACTTTGCCATTCATTTTATATAACTTACACAAAAAAAACACTGAGCTGCCAACATCAAGAAACACACCTGAAACAGCTGCTTTCACCACCAGCCTTGACACTGCATTGCATGGACGACACCAGAGTCCAGCTTAGTTAAAGGTTGGCTGAAAGGTATCATTTTTTATTTTTTCAATATTAAAGTTACATTCAGACAATTTATAAAAAATAAATACATAAAAAAAACCTACTTGCACTGTTAGTGTGAGTGCGAGTCAGCCCAGAGATTGGTAATGGCTGACTCAAAATCAGAGGAAAACAAACCAAAACAAAACAAAACCCTCTAACAAGGATTTGATTATTTCATTTTCCAACTACAGATTTTATGATGTCGCCCACAGGGCCAGTGGCTGAAGGACATGAGCACAACCAGCTTCACATCAGCAGAGTGGAAAGAAGTACAAACTGTCAGCTATTTATTTTGAGCTTCCTAAAAAAACGTGAGTGGTGAAGAAAAAGTGTGTGTGCTGTTTGGATATTGCTTTTCAAAACCATTCCAAATGCAAGTTTGATGAGTACACAGAAAGACACTCAAACCAGTGACACGAAAAGTGCTTTGTGAGCTTGGCACAGAGTGGAATTCAATGAAACTCAGCAGAAATAAAAAAAACTGCTGTTTGGGAAAAAAAAAAACAGTTCAGGTCGAAGGCAAATATGAAAGATGCTGAGATCCACAATATGAACATAATGTGAAATGAATGTTTAATGAGCAGGATGCAAAAATAAAGAGACAGCAGTCTCCCTGATGCCTGAACTTTCCACTGACATGTAAAACACAGACTTGAAAGATAGATGAAGGGGAAGTTTGGGTTGGGTTTGGTAGTCAGGAAGTCGGGAAGATATAAGAGAAGAAATAATAAACAGGAAGGGAAAAAAGATGGACAGAAAGCAAAATAGAGAGTTTGATGACATGGTGGTTAATAGCAGAATATTGGACATCCACCAATAATATGATCATACTGCTGTACTTAGAGTCAAACCAAAAATAAATATGTGTATTGAGTTTGTCACACCACAGAAAAATGTGTTATTAAACACCCAGACATATATGAATGATTATAAAAGTTTAAAAAAAATTACGTTTCAAAATCTGCTCGAAGATTCTGGGGGCGTGTCCGCTGAATGTGCTGAAGCCACGCCCACTTGCGGGGAAGCTGCAGCCTCTTTTAATTGTAGCACTACGATGAATGCTCCATCTATGCTAAATTTCAATGAGGTAAAAAGGGATACATTTTTTAAAATGGTGTATTCCAATATTTCTGCATACTGGGGTCTCTAAACAGTCTTGGAATTACATAAAGGGTACGACTGAAAAACTGAGAGTTGACAGCTATATACACTTTTATACTATTTCAGTTTTCCATACAATTTGACCAATATTAGTAAAATATTAATAAAGTGGCCTCAAGATTGAATGAACAAATGAAGAAAAAAAATAGGTGTCCACTCATGGTTTGCTGATTTCATGATTTCATAAATCAATAGTTGATTTTACTTTTCTCTACTCATTCAATGGGGGGCATTTTTTCAGCCCAGGACACTTTGACTACCTCTGCTTCTCATATGGTCTTAACACAGAGTAGATACAATAACATTTGGAAATTACTTGGATTATATTTGCAGGAAGTACAAAATTGTTTATATCGTTTAATGTGTTTAAAGGAGAAGTCCGGTATTTTGCACCCTGAGTCAAAATTGTGATGAATGCTCCATTTCGGAGAATTTGTCTTTCCCCTGCCTGGCTTAACACTGCGGGAAATGCCCATTGGTCCGACAGCCCATTG
>NC_065529.1:45692372-45699132 GCF_006386435.1 Epinephelus moara | reverse complement strand
TTTCCCAGCTGACCCAGAGCCGGTCGCGGCGCACCATCAAGGCAGAAATACGCCCAGCCGGTCGCGGCGCACCATCAAGGCAGAAATACGCCCGCTGCGAGCCGTTCAGCACCGCGGACAGTCAGACTAATGGGATGTCGGACCAATGACATGGACCCAACACTGCTGCCTATGGCCATGTGTGAATCTGTCCTAAAACCACCCTAAACTTTCGTTTTCAAAGCCATGAAACTCACCGAGTGGTCAGTGGTGTTTGTTGATGTTCTGACATAAAAATCACAGCAAACTGTATTTTCCAGGATGATTTATTTGACATTTTGTGTAATGCATTGGTTTTCCATAGAAGCCTCATTGTCCGTTGGTAGTGATCTGCCACTGGAAACAGAAAGGGGGTTGTTTACGACAAGGTTGTAGTCATTGTAGTCTTTTAGCTCATTGAAAGTGCCGGCTCGACAGTGCTGTGTGTCTGTAATGAGAATGAACGAAAAAGTTTTGTAATAAGTTTAAACAACTGCACAATGGATTACTCGCTTGTAAACAACCTTCGCAGTACTATGCCTTTGAACACAACGCCAACCTTCTTCTTCTTCTGCTTCTTTTCTGTGTCCCATTACATTGCAATGGTTTCCTACCGGTTGGCAACACCCACGTAAAGGAGCATTATCGCCATCAAGTGGGCTGGAGTGTATAACGCTTCAGGGTCAAACGAACAATCAAGCGGAAGTTTACACACGGGTGTGAGGCAGCTGAAAAAATAGTTCCACAATCGAGATGAAAAGCGAAAACACAGACAGAAACCACAGTTTGCTACAATTTTTATGTCAGAATATCAACGAACACCAGATTCACACATGGTCATAGGCAGCAGTGATAAGCCAGGCAGGGGAAAGTCAAATTCTCCGAAAAGGAGCAGTCGTCACAATTTTGGTCTTAGCCACTCTATTTCATCATAAACAACCCAGAAATGGGGCTCAAAGTGCAAAATACTGGACTTCTCCTTTAAGGTCACTCATTTTGTTTAAAATGGAGTGTTTATTTACTCGGATTTCTCCAGTATAATATAAAGTGATTTCTGTTGGAGACAATGATGCTTTAAAGATTTGATTTCAGAGTTGTTCTAGACAGACAGACAGACAGACAAACTTACCCTTCTGTTTGTTGCCGTTGCTGGTGGGGAGGACAGAGGCGTTACGTGCCAGCAGTTTGACCGGCAAGGATTTGACCCGTCGTACCAGAGGCACCGCTACCCGTGGGCGTTTAACGGGCACCACTCGAGGGACCGGTGACACCCTGCCATGGTACTCAAACAACCTGAAGAGAAAGAGAGAAGAGAGGGGAGGAAAGACAGAGAGGAGCAAGAGAAACAGAGGGAACAGAGAAAGAAAAAGAGGACGGGTTGAAAAGGTGAAAGATGAGGAGAGGGGTCAGATGATGAAGAGAGGGTGTTTGGGAAAATGAGAAATGCAGGTAGTGAGGAAAGGTATTGATATTAAAGAGAAGAAAAAGAGGACGGAGAAGAGGCAAAATTAAAATCATCCTTTTATACTCCAAGTCGAAGAAAGAAATGACATTTATATACAACTAATCTAACTACTGTCTGAGCTTTTTCAGTACACTGTGTACTAATGTGGTGTTTTGGCAGATAGTATATAGACACTGATCTACATTACATGGTTTTGATCCTACAGGAAATGTGCAGTGTGCAACAACACAAATCAATCAAACATCGGAAAGCTTATTCCAATTTCATACTTGAAAACTTCACAAGTGAAATGAAATGTTTTTCAAAGGATTTATTAGTTAAGTATTACGTTTTCTGAGCTTTTGCACAACAATCCAACATTTGATTTTACTTTTTTTTTTTTCAGTTTCAAGTAGCACCCTGATATCCACTGTGTTTTCCATTGTGATATGTCAGCCCGCTCTTATTCCCAAGTCATCAATTACCGCTGCTTTGTCAGTGATTTCGGCGTCAGACATTGGCGCTAAAAGTTGTCTTTGAAGGTGGGATGATGTGACAATGGGCAGTGTCAGTTTGTAAAGCAGTTGGACGGCATCTATCGTGGTGGTATGATATGCCAAAGGCGTATTAGTTTATTAAAACGTTTTCAGAGCTTTTGCACAACAATCCAACATTTGATTTTACTTCTTTTTTTTTTTCAGTTTTTTTCCATTGTTTCCAACCGTGTTTGATGCCAAAATCACCTTTGGCGGTTGGATGATAAGCCGCTGGGCAGTGTCAGTTTGTAATGCAGCCGAATGGAACCTTTCACATTGTTATGATATGCCACCGGTTAGCTAGACGGCACCTGTTGCAGTGGTATGACATGCCACATGAAACCGTCAGTTTGAAATGCTTCTGGGACTGATAATATAAGGAGTTGGAAAATCCCTATAGGGTGGGCGGTAGGGGTGGTGGATGGGTCCGACAAAGCCAGGCCTTCACCCTGGAGCCCGGTGTTTGCTTCTCGTATAAATGTACAATCCAATCATGATGTTTCTTTCTAAACCTAACCACATGCTTTTGTTGACATCCTGGCGTTGGTTGCGATGTCCCGGAACATCAACTCTAGATGCATGTGGATACCTAACACATAACTAGCAGCGGTATGCGACGATTTAGCATGAGAGCATGTTGTGTACATTGTGTGCCTCCTTCAATATCCCACAGAAAAGCTCTTTAATTTTGGTTGGCATGGTGGCATATTTTTTTGTTACCTGTACAGTGAATGGATACAGCTGAGGTGTGTCTCATTTTTGGTGAAAACCTGGACGCGATGGCCGACAATGTAGAGGATCAGATTTCCTTTTTTTCCCCATTGTTTAATAAGAGCTCCCTCCTGCTCGTTACTTTTTTCCAGGTCACAAGTCAAGATGTCAGGTTGTTTGACCTGACTGTTGCTCACGACTGCATTTATATTCTAACACCACCCACACAGTTTCGGCTTTGGACAGGTACCACAGTTTTATGCCCAATATTAAAGTTATCTGGCTCGAAGAGAATCTGAAAATACTGAAGAAAAAAGACAATCTGTCTTCATTTTGAGTATCTCTCTTAGCAGTATTTGGCGGAAGTACCGTGTTCACATGTCGTGACTGTGGAAAAAATACAGCACACTGAGAAATGAAGTGCTTGTTAAGTTAAACAGTGAAGACATGCAAATATAGATTTCTCATAAAAAAAAATAGAATCTTTTGGGAAAGACGGTAAAATTATAAACGGGAAACCACAAGACTGCTCTGTGATGTTGTCTTTATGAAGATAAATAGTTGTGTAAAGATCAAAAAGCAAATTATGTGGAAATTCATGTTTTTATGTGGTGTGGTGGAATAAAATGGTGGATTTAAAACTATAGTTCACTTTCTCCTGCAGGAAGTTTAATGCTTGGAATTAGTGTTAAGTTGACCTTTAAATATTAGAGGGTTAGCGATTTTAAACGCAATGTTTCGTCATATTTCACTGTGACAGGTTTTTTTATTTATTTCATGAAAAGCTCCAAATTGCTGTTTAGTGGCTAAAATGTCTGGATAATCTTGAGAAAGGAAGCCACAGAAAAATGTTGTTTGTTGGTGTCCCAACATGTGAGCCTGATTTCCTTGTGGTAAACCCTAACAATCTGGTGATGGGTGCAACATCGAATTTTCTTGGATTCATTAATGTTAAATTATGAAAGATATGTTGACAGAACAGTGCAGACACTTCACATTATAATCTTATTGAAATCCGCTGCAATAACTGCTAAATACTTGTAATTATCAATTGTGATGCTGTGGTCATTTTACAAGGCTGTTTTACTAAAGTAGAATATCTGTAATATTGTGACAACAGGAACTGGATTATGAGACATTGGCATGGATTTGACGTTTGTTATTTTCATGTTTATTGGGTGCAAAAGTTAGCAGCAGCTAAATTTCAGTTAAAACTAAATAGTTTTGGTTAGGTTATGGTAGGCTGCAAATATAAACCAAATATAAACTACGCATTTTGCTTTTACGTCATCCATTTTCTGTGTCATATCTGTTTATCTTAAACCGATCATAAGTAAACATGAATGACCCACACAAATAAATGACATCAGCTAAATCTGATAGATGAGATGGCAGATTGTGACCAACAAGTCCTCTGAATTAATCAACAAAATCCCCCTGGAACAACACAGAAGTGTTTTCTGATCTGACACTGTGGTTAAAATGTGTTTAGAGTTAGGCACAAACCCAACTTGTGTGTGTGTGAGGGAAAGAGCATGGTTTGGATTTAAATAACTGCTTGGTTAAAGTGAGGATGGTCAAGGATAATTGACAATGTGTTCTTATACAGTAGCTTCCATTGGTATCACTGGCACCTCTCATGCCTGGCCCCACTCACTCTGTCCAGCTTAGAAATGTCAGGTCAAACCAGTTAATAACTGTGTTCCTCAAGGTTCTGTCTTAGGCCCCCTTTCACCTAATATTTACCTTCTACCTCCTAGCTATATTTTTAGAAATCTGGCATTCAATTCCAATGCTATGCAGATAACACCCAGCTCTATTGATCTGCTACGTCTACTTCCACTCTCCCACACACTTCCCTTTCCGACTGCTTATTGGATATTAAATCTTTGCTCTCCTACAACTTCCTCAAACTTAAAAGTGATAAAACTGAGGTTCCTCCTTAGTTTCTTTTCTCTCTAACTACTGAAACTCCAAAGTCATTCCTTCCCCCCAGCTTAAGAGTCTGGGTGTCATCCTGGACAGTACATTGTCCTTTGAGGCCCACATCAACAATGTTACTCGGTCTCCAGACTCTCATCTATGCAATATAATCATCTTCGCCCGTCGCTTACACCAAACAGCACCGCTATTCTCACTCATTCTTTGGTTACATCCTCTATTGATAATTGCGATTCTGTCCTCTTTGGTCTCCCTCTCATAAACTCCAAGTGGTCCAGCATGCAGCCACTCGTATCATTACCTGAATTCCCTCCATAGATCATATCACTCCTGTTCTTCAGCAGCATCACTCAAGATTTTGCCTCTCACCATTAAGGCCCTTCATAACCAAGCCCCTCTGTATCTTTCTAAACTCCTTCATGTCTACACACTCTCTCGTACTCTCAGATCCTCTTCTGCAGCTCATGACAGCATCTGCCTGCTAGACTACCATGGCTTCTAGAGCCTTCAGCCATTCTACCCCCTGGCTTTGGATCTCTCTCCTGCAAGATATTTGCAATACTGACTCCCTTTGCGCCTTCAAATCCCATCTGAAAACCCACCTTTTAAAATTGGCACATTCGGTCTGATGTAATGGTGACACACACATTGAGATTTGTACTGATGATGACTTTATGATGATGACTTTATACCTATTTTTATGATTTCTGAGCAGCTTATTAACTTATTGCTGTATATTACTGATTTGTTTGACTGAGTAAGTTCAAAGAGTGAATCTTCAACTGGATAATTTAATTCAAATCAGATAACACAATAACTCAATATGTGGAACCTTGTTTTGCTGGCACAAAAGGACTTGCTCTGAATCCCTGTTTTTTTGGTCATAAAAAGCTTAAACAAAGACTTCATTCATTTCCAATAAAACATGTCATGAGTTGTAAATTCAGCTCAGGTCATTAACGTTGAAGACATTTTGTGAGACCAACGATTCTGACAACACTGAACTCCCTTTGGCTTTACTACATCAGACTGTATGAGACATGGCTGTTCCATTGCAGCTTGTGTTCTAAGCCTTTTGGACAAGCAGCAACTTTTTTCGATCAACACGGAAAATTTGTCCAGATGGCAATGTGCTTTATCTCCTGACTTTAACAAACATCTCCACTGGGATAAAAAGACGTAATGATAAATTATATTGTGCATCATGACAATTTGTTTTCACCATGTAGGCAAAACTATTCTGCTGTGCGAAGAAAATAATCAAAGCAGACAAAAAGGTCTGTGTTGCCCAGATTTACTGTGCAGATCATATTTCAGGAGATTAATAAACTCTGATTTCTGCCCAGATGATATCCAGTAAGGCTGGTTTTGATGTACTGAAAAAAAAAAGGAAGAAGAAGAAGAAAGACTCAATGAAACAAGCAGAGGGGTCGGCAGACACTAAAGAAAAAAGGGGGAGGAAACAAAAAAGACAGCAAGAAATAAGGAAGGAAAGAAAGAAAAATGCAACTTTAAAGCTCTATAGCCCTCAAGGAAACACAAATCAACCTTATACTGTTGCTCTCTACAGCATTAATCATACCATTATGCAGTATCAACATTAGTCTGTCAAAAGCAGAATTCCACTGCATGTTCGTTATGAAGATCCCAATATTTCAACCTCAGACATGTCAGTTTTGGTTAATTTTGCTTTTGACAGCCTGACACCCATTAACTGTTAATCAACTGCTTAATTTTTGAGGGAAAAAACCCAACAAGACAAAATGTAATACGAGAGGTCTTTCCTGTTAGTCCAGTGCTCCACTGACTTAGTCAGCTTTACTTTCACATTTCAAAGCGCTATCCATTTAGAGAGGGTCAAATTTCAATGTTTTGTGATGTAAATGTTTTGACTTTTATTCTATTTTCTCTAGGCTTTGCTGACAGACTGGCGGATAGCTTCGGTGACATACAGAAACATCGTGCCCACTGCCCGGGAACTGCCCATTGGTCCGACAGCCCATTGGTCTGACATCCCATTGTTCCGACCATATTAAACCCATTGTTCCGAAGTCCGTTTCGAAATCATCATGATGCCCTGTGGTTAAGGTCTGGTTAGGTTTAGGCACAA